>NC_141599.1:31451525-31676525 GCF_047967505.1 Dipteris shenzhenensis
ATCTAGTCACACTAACCACACACACACAATGTGGTCACACCCTAACTCACATGATCTCACTCTAACATAGCTATCCTTGACTTTGTAACCCATACAATGATAAATGGAACGGAACATTTGGTGTCCCAATAGTGCCTCCCACAAACAAATGTTCTAATGCCTAGAAAATGATGCATCCTAGACTCTCAGATGCTCATACTATGGATACATACCTGGATACAATAGGGATTCAAATCTCCTTTAGCCTAATACAAATCTGATTGGAAGATGCCTTTCAAATGCCTTTCAAATGTTGGGCCAAGAGATCCTAGATGCAAAGTAGCTTGAAAACCAAAGTCTAGAAAACAAAGTTAGCCTCAAGTGTAGCATCTGCTTCTTCTTCAACTTCTTCAAGATTTTCCTCAACTATCAATGCCTTTGTCTTTTTCCTCAAGTAACCATCCTCTTCCTTATGACTCTTCTTGCCACAAAATCCCCATCCAATATAGTACCTTTGAAGTTCTTGTTGGTGAAGTCCTTCTTCTTGTTCTTCATGAATTATGCTTCCTCTTCTTTTTAAATGGTGCTAGTGCTCCTTCTCTTGATCTTCCTCTCCTCTTCCAAAAGAGAAGCTTCAATATCCACCAATTTGGATGTTGGTAGATTGGTAAGAGTGGTTGCCATACTCTTCAACTAGAAGACTCTTGATTAAGACTACAATAGTAATGTCTTCATCCATCATAAATTTGATACTTGCTAATTGTGTTAGCATGCTTTTCATGGTATTCAAATGTGAATAGAGTGATTCTCCCTTTTTCAATTGTAGCCCAAAAAACTTAATCAACAAGCTATACTTAGAATGCTTCCCTTGTGCACTGAACATAGTGTCAAGGTGTACCCAAGCTTCATGTGAAGTCTAGTCACTCAATCCCAAAGCAATGATAACAAGGCCTTCTCATCTTTGACCAACCAAGCAACTTCTCCTTCTCCAATTGTCGAATTCTTTTCCTTACCATTAGCAACATTCCATATGTGTTTCTTCATAAGAATGAACCCCACCTTGGATTGCCATGTATGAAAGCCTTCTCCTTTAAATTTATCTACCTTTGTTTTAGTAGCCATGAGATGGTCTTACCCATAAGTAGGGTAGTGTCTACTCTCTTATAGGGCTAGAACAGAATAAAACTATTCAAAGAACCTTAAAAAGTGGAAAGCCCCAAATGTTGAGTTGACCATTCAAGCATGAAAACATCAAACTATCAAAAGTAGCTTGCAGAGACGAGCAACTTGAAGGGCTGAATCCACAACTGAAGAGATATTCGAAGGGAATTTTATGCAAAAATGAAGGACATATACTAGAGAGTATCCTTGGCCAAGGATGGGCAAAATGTTGGCCAGTACATACTACATCAATCTCAACTGGTTTTTCATTGATTTCTCCTCTACCGCTAGTCCAAATGAGCTCAAATTTGAACTGTAGCTAGCTCATAAGGTCAACCAACTACACCTAGGAGAATTGGTTGAAATTTTACTCCAATAGGTTGTATCTAGTAGAAGTTCATCGGGTAGTAATCATGGTGGCATGGGTAGCTTGAGCAAAATTTCCAAAAATGCTATGGAGTGGAATTGCACTTATATGAGAGGATTCTATGGCTAAAATGGATTGGAGAGTGATTGCCTATATTCATAGAATTTAAATCTCTAAGATAATGCTAAAAAGGGAGATATGGGAGAAGGAACGGAGAGAGATGAAGGTGATGACGTGGCCAAGATGAGTCAAGGGCATGGGGGCCCTAATACCAAATGTTGGAGCATGATGGAGACACAAGATGATGAAAAGAGTGAGTTGTTTATTCAAGAGTAGAAGGCCCAATATATAGGCATCAAGATACATCCAAGTGATCTCATAGATGATGTCAACCAGAAGCCACCTAGCTCCCTAATTCTCTCAATCAAATCCTAGAATCCCTCAATCACACCTACTAGAACCTTCTACCATTTAATCTAGTCACACCAACTACACACAGACACAATGTAGTTGCACACTAACTCACATGATCACACTCTACCATAGCTATCCTTGACTTTGTAACCCATACAATAATAAATGGCATGGAACATATGTTGTCCCAACACCTTTGAGAGAGAGAGAGAGTTGACTCATGAATATGGATATATATTTAAAAAGCATGTACAATGTTGAGATTACAACTAGAGAGTTACAACCGATCAATATATTAACAAAGTCACACTACAAGACACGGGCCTCTTTTCGACACCAATACCGATGCTAAATACAAAAAAAAAATTTAATAAGTGAAAAGTGTCAGAATGTTCGTCGATGTATATGTCACAAAGAAAGCATCAGTATGGGAGTTAGTATGGGCATCAATAAGTGAATGTTCTCGGTGTTGGTATGAGCGTCGATATATATCGACACTATAGTATCAGTATATACCGATGTTTTAACACAATTTTAAAAAACATTTGTGGGGCAAGATGGGGCTTGTTTCAGTCCCATCCTACCCACAAATTAGAGAGACAAAGAGTGACTCATGAATATGGATATATATTTAAAAATCATGTACAATGTTGAGATTACAACTAGAGAGTTACAACCAATCAATATATTAACAAAGTCACACTACAAGACATGGGCCTCTTTCCAACACCGATACCGATGCTAAATACAAAGAAAAACATTTAATAAGTGAAAAGTGTCGGAATGTTCGTCGGTGTGTATGTCACAAAGAAAGCATCGATATGGGAGTCGGTATGGGCATCAGTAAGTGAATGTTCTCAGTGTTGGTATGAGCATCGATATATATCGACACTATAGTGTCAGTATAAACTGATGTTTTAACACAATTTAAAAAAACATTTGTGGGGCAAGATGGGGCTTGTTTCAATCCCATCCTACCCATAAATTTTTTTTCATTAGAATCATGATAAAATGTTACAAAAGTGGTCTACAAAATCATATTACAATGTTACAAAAAAGGCCTACAAAATGGCAAAAGTGTCGAAGTTAAAAATGGCAAATCTATTGAAGTGATGCACTACAAAATGGCAAATGTGCCAAAGTTGAAAATGGCAAATTTGTCGAAGTAATGCCGAAGTTGAAAATGGCAAATTTGCAAGAAGTAATGCACTACAAAATGGCAAAAGTGCCGAAGTGAAAAATGGAAAATATGTCGAAGTAATGCGCTACAAAATGGCAAAAGTTTCGAAATACAAAACGACAAAATGTCATATCCTATTACTGCTCCTCCTCATCCTCTTCGCCCTCCTCATTTGTGGCCTCTCTACATAGGCCTTATTCCTCACCCTTCTCTTGTGCGAGCCTCTCAGCTTCTTCTTGAGATCCACTCTCTAAGTCTGGATCTCTAGACAGGTTGAAGTTGCCACCCTAAGAATGAAACAAGTTAGGAAATAAGATAAGAGCGTCATTGTAAGACAATAATAATACTCAAATGACAACAATGAGGATCAGTGTATACTCACATGATGCTCCATCACCTTTTGCCAATTGATTCTATATCCTTCTTGCTCCTTCTCCTTAAACCAAGGCTTGACTCCAATCTTGAATGCCCTTCTGTACACATCGTCATCTAGAAGCCTACCAATCATAGATTCTTATGGATCCAAATTCAAGGAGTTAGATATGAATAACAAAACATTTGAATGACTGAACATATTAGATATTCAATAGAAGATAAGTATACACTTACCACCCATGCCTCATTAGGGATATGCATCAATTTTACGAGCAAAACCTATGAGCAGATTTATTCGAGCGTGTTTTTCAAGAGATTTAAAAAATTGTATTCATTTAGGAAACATGGTTTTTATACTTTTATTCTCACTAGAAATAGATACCTTTATCATAAAAATATATAGAATTGTCACTCATTCAATTTTACATAACATAAATTTTCTTCTTCATAGACATCCTTTGTACCCCTGTTATTACCTTAGAAAAGTGTTGAAAATAACTCCTTTAAGAAACATCCCTCATAATCACTCTCAATATAATAATATTATACATATATAATTGCTTATTAAACACATTTTATATTAATATGACGAGCTTTCTAGTTTTTTAATAATAAAAATAACAAGATATTTATGGATATGTTTCTAAAGAAGTTTAAATTATTATAAATAAGTATTAACTTGGACTTATATATCACTCTCATAAAATAAATGTAATTATTTAATACTATATAAGCAATATTTTCCAAAATTTAACCCCATATATGTGCTCAAATGGGGTTTTCCAAATCAATTTGAGTGGCTGAATGACTATATTTGGACATTGGATGTGAAAGTTATGCCACTTTTAAAAGTGCTATCCATGGTAGTTTCGTCGGTGAAACTACCTTGGAAAACCTACTTCAAAGGGGTTTCGCTAGTGAAACTACCTTGATGGCTTAAATTAATGAGGTTTCTTTGGATAAACCCTTTCACTAGGCTAGGTTGAGAGAGGGTTTCAATGTCACCCCCTATTAAGTAAAAGTTGTTAGAAGGATCATAAGGGAATTTTCATAGAGAACTCTACATGTGGGTTTCTTCAAAAGCCATCCCATTATGTTACTCACCATTCCCAAATATTCTTGTAAAGATTTGTGTAGAAAATAGGCATTGCTATAATACTCTGCATATTTCTAAGTGAAACTATGTTTTGTTCCAATTTACTTTTGCCAAATTTTTACATAGTTGGAAGCTTTTTTTTTCCTTAAATGCTCGTCCCCCTCATTGGCTAGTCTACCACCGCTCCCAAGGTACGAAGGACCTACAGTCTCTAGGCATGGCCGCCCTTCGCTGAAACACAAATGCATCTGGATTCTCCTTGGGCTCCCTCTTTGCTTTCTTCCAATGTTTTAGGTCCACCCACCCTGGTTTGTTCTTACCTTTCTAAATAGTAGACCTTAAGTCATATCTATGAGCTCTCACATGCATGTAAGCATGGCATTTCACTCAAACAAGGATTGGGAAATTTTTCCCGTAGGGCATCTATGACAACATCCTTGGCTCTTTGTCCTGTTGCTTCCAAGGTTTCACAATATCCTTGGGAAAGTGTGTGCTCACCAACCTTCCCATGTAGTTTATGGCCTTCATCTTGGCCTTATCCTCTATAACATCCCCAAGGGAGTTCATGAGGTAGAAGAGCTCCTCGGGCAAAACATAGCCCAAAGGATGTGCAGTGGAGGGAGTAGCGGAGCTAGAGCACGAAGCGGGAGTAGCAGAGGTAGAGCAAGGGGTGCGAGCACTTACGGAGCGAGAGGTAGTAGAGCGAGTGGTGCAGGGGGTGCTGCGACCTGTGAGAGGGGAGGGTAAGGGACCAGACTCGAACTGTGTCTCATGAACAGAGGGAGACTTGGAGCACTGGACTCATCTACATCTCCCATGCCACCACAGCAACCTTGACTCTTACTACTTTTTCTGGACCTATGACAATGACACTCAGGTGATGACCACTCAAAAGGGGCAAGAGGGGATGGCTGTCCAGTAGGAAAAGCCATTGATGTCCCTGATCTACCCCTAGGGGGTGTAGGAGAGGGAATAGTGGAGGTCCTCTAGGACAAAAGAGAAAATAATATCTCTACCTCCACGTTGCTCATGGCTACAACAAACTCATCAAGACTCCTAACAAAGCCATGGGCTGCTAGCAAAGGAGTCTCCCAAGGGGTAGTCCCCTAAGGAGTCGGCCCCTAAGAAGTCCCCTAAGGAGTCGGTTGAGCGGAATCAAAGTCCTCATGACTCCTTAGGGGTAGTCCCCTAAGGAGTCCCTCGAGGGGTATTCCTTTGAGGAGTCGGCTAAATGGAATTGAAGTCCTCTAGAGAGTCAAGCCCATGAGCTCTCCTCCTACAAGGAGTCCCATGATCACCAGGAGTTCGCTCTTTGGACGTGCGATGTGACGACATGTTTAATCAAACAAGATTGGACAAACACAAACAATAAGACAAACACAAACACAAAATTGAATAAGAAGCGGAAAAAGATTGACTACTTACATGCGAAAGAAAAATAAAATGAATGAATAAATACTTTATAGAGGAATGGTGGAATTTTGGAATGAGATGATAGCAAAAGTGAGAGAGGGACAGAGAGATGAGTACATACAATATAGCTACCTGTACACTAAGTTGTATTGAACATGAACATGAAGACATACATGTGAACCCCTTAGAGTTAGGATATTCCCCTATGCCCTATGTAGATGGTGCAATTTACACCATCCTCAACACCGACTCTTAAATTGCACTGGGTAAGTAGAGAGTGCATATACAATATCTTTTTGTGTTTCATTTGGTGCATATGATAGCATCCAAAACTGAAAAGAAAACTAAGAAGAAATCAGAGTAGTACGTGCATATGTGAGCACAGTGACTACGTAGTGGAAGCATGTACAATGAGTACAACTTACAATCTTGTACATAATGTGTATTTCCCCCTCTTAAGTTGTGGGTCATCCTTCATCTTTGGGAATAAAAACCAGGACATAGGCCAAAGTCAAGATGAAGGAAATATGCAAAAAGTTAAGTTCACCTGGATCAAAGATTGGTCAATCAAAAGATGACTGCGTGGAGAACTATGTGTATGGTTGCATGCTGAACATGCCAAAGCTGAACATGTCATGAGTTGCCATTACCTGTGTAGCTGCTCTAAAGAAGAGGCATTTGGATGTGAAGCTAGTTGATGTAGCAATGGCGATGTGATCCGATAGGTTGTGACAGACAAGAGTGTCACCAACCCAAAAGGACTTATAGCAATGTGTGAGGTATGCTGTAGTAGAAGTATGATCTCTGTCAAATGATGCAGGGTCAAAGAAAACCACATAGTCAAAGTGGACAAAGTGATCTAGGGGCTGAAAATATGGGGCCAAAGGTGCAAGTATGATACACTACTATGCTAATGAAGAATAGGCCCGTAGAACTGACAAGGTACGGCAACTTGTCAAACTTGTATGCTCAACTCTCATGAGCTGAAGGTCATCTGATGTGTGCATGGCTAAACATCCATCGACATGGGATGTAGCATCTATCATAGGCTCATCAAGAAGGAGCTAACAATATAAAGGCCTAGACACCTAGAATATAACCGAAAATGCATAAGATGTCCCTAAGGCATATGAGGTGCCAAATACTGATGTAGGGACTGATCTAAAGTTGTGGATCCAAACATAATCTGCATCAAGTATGGACTGTATACTACAGCCATAAGTGTATGCTGAAACACTGAGTTTCCCCAGGTTGCGCTATGGCTGATGATGTCCACTACACTGATGCATAGGTGTCCTCATGCTAAGGAATGATTTGCTGATCGAAAGAGGTGGTGATCACTAGATCCAAGGATGCAATGTGGCATGAATGAGCCAATGCTAGAATGTCCTAAAAACTGATCTGTCAATTTGAATCACTCGTGGAAACTATGTCCATAGGATGCTCCATGTCAGAGGTAACAGCATCAATGATGGATCTTGAAAAATCACCTAAAGTGTTGAATGCATTGTGGCATGTATCTCCACATGTGGCTGGAGTTGTGAGTGCCTCATATTGAGGACTTAGCTGTTGAATAGCTGCATGATCATTCATGAACTCCTACTGAGTATCTACATCGTCTTGCATGAAAATAAATGGAGTTAGATCCATGCATGAATGTAATGATTGTGCATCACTGTAATCAGCCTATGCTAATATGAGTGGGACTGCCTCGTGCTAAGGACTTACTGTCAAATTTGTCTCATGCTAAGGGCTTACTACCAAATGTGCCTCATGCTGAGAGCTTATTGAGAGTGTGCCTCATGTTGAGGGCTTACCGATCAATGTGCATGATAAAAAACTACGGGCTTATCCATGCTAATATCCAAAACATCTACATTTGACCTCTCAAGGCCAATGAGGCTCGAGTCGGTGTCATAAACCAGTCATACCCTATGGCAATGAATGGTCAAAGAAGGTTCTATTTCCACTCCTGAATCTCGTATGGAGTCATGACTAGTGTATCATCAACTATGTGTGATGTGAAGAGCTCCATGATAGAGGTGGTCTAGTGCTCTGTGTAAGAGGCTTACTCGTGTACCGGCAAGAGTGTCTACCCCTGAGAACACTATGTGAGAGTTGCCACCATTGGGGGGCTTACGCTAGACCTGTAAATTTGAACCAAATCATGTCAGAATTGCGATGTGCCAAGGATCGAGCCTGTGATGAAATGATGACAACTAGTTGTCGAGAGTAGCCAAGAGGCTATACAAGGCCGATGTGTATGTGTGCAGGAACCAATGCCAAAAAATAATCAACACATGTGACTATACATGGGTGGCATGTGTCTACAAGTTTGAAACAATCTTGAATTCAAGGAGGGAGATCACTCTACCGTCACGCTAAGGTGTTGAAGTGCCAAATTCCAAGAGACTAAGCTAGTGTCAGATGTGTGAATGTGTACACTGATGATAGATCCGATGGGAGCTTATTGGGTAATATGGAAATGGCTGACTTGGCTTGATTGAGTTGGATCTCCTCTATAGTGATGCTAGTCTACAACTAGACTACAAGTCGAATCACAAAATGTAGCAAATGAATTTTATCTCATTCATTTTTATGTGCTGGATGCACTGTAAGGGATTGGGAGGTGGTTTGGATGATGAGGATTTGATGATGATGATTTGTGGAAAAGTTAGATGGTAGATCTAAGGTGCTTAATGCATAGACCACGATCTGGTGATAATTGTTTCTTTTTAGATCAGCTTCGAATTCCCCTTGGATCAAAAGTTATGGCTCTCAAAAGGATGGCCAATTTTTGATCCCAAGAGGGTGATCAAAATGATGATGTGGCCAAGGATGATGTGGCAATACAGGTCACATATACACTGTGTGCCTATGGAGAGACAGTACGCTTAGAAGGCACCATATCTAGGTAGTATAGCTGGTGATTGTGCACTGCTACATGTCATGATGACTTGGTAGGATGATGTGGCATTGCCAATGATGGACTAGATGACTAGGTAGTTGAGCTAACAAACTATTGAGGTGGCCATTGAAGATGTGGCAAGCTAGTGTGGTTGGTGATGTGGCAAGACAAGGGATAAGGTGCCACGTGTTACTCAATGGGAGGTGCTAATGTGGCACTGGGGTGATGATGTGGCACTATGCAATGATGATGTGGTATCATGTGAGCCTTACTAATGTGACACTTTGGATCAAGTGACATTGCACTGGCACCTTCTTGCTGATGTGGCAAAGGACTTGCTACTGATGTGGCAGGTTATCAGATGATGATGTGGTAGATGATATACCATTGCACTAGGGTTGACATGATAGATTTGATAGTGTGCCATGTGGCACTGTGAAAAGTGAGATAAGATGGACCGTGAGAGAGTGCCATATGTCAATCTCATGGTCACTCCTCTTGGGGATAAGAAGCCCCAAAATCCATCGATCTCCATCAGGTCATTATAGTGCTGTTTAGCCGCTCGTTTTGTCGGTGATGGTGCTCATTGTTTGTTAACCCATCGCTCATTAGGGGGATGGCTTGCTACGGTGTGTGTGAGCTAGCCGATTGCTGGAGCTTAGAAGCGTTGTTTGGCTGCTAGTATTTTTTGTTGTGGCTTGCTGTGTGGAGCCTTGCATGGGCTACTATGGCAGGTTGTGGAGCTTGGACAGATGCAGGGTTCATTGAAGAGATGTGTGGCACTAGAGCAAGGGCATTGCTCTTATTGCATGGGTCATAAGCGGGGACAAGGGAGCCGGAGTTGAAGTTGAGTGTTAAAATCGTCTAGTTGCTTCCAGGAGCCAGTCATTGAGGATAAAGCAGGTGCTACTTGAGCTGAGCATCCGTGTTGCATGCTCATTGTTTAGAGGCTTATCACATATGTCACCTGGGCTTTGGAGGCCATCAAGGAATCGAGATGGGTGCTACTTGGCACACTTGGATGTGTTGTAGGGAGCTGTGGCCTTGTTGAAGCATTGTTGTAGGAGCCTTCGCAATCTAGGGCTAGAGTCATTGGGTGGTCGAGGGTCACTATAGGCTGAGTTGCTTGGGCAAGCTACTTTGCCTGCTATGGTCATTAGACCAGCCGCTATTAACATCCACAGAGTACAATCACCAAATGCAGGGTAATCATTGATTAGAGGTGATTAGGCTTCATGATTTACTTCAATGAAAATAGCCATGGAAGGAGAACAACACAAGCTCAGGGAGTTTGAGTTCCAAATACCCCAACGCCAAAGATTCCAGGGAACATGCACAGATTGTAGGTTCCAACTAACACCCCAAGGCCAAGGATTGCACCCAACGTGCACATTCTGTTTTACTTCAATAGTTATAGCTATGGAAGGAGTACAGCACAAGCTTAGGGAGTTTGAGCCCCAAATACCCCAAGGCCAAAGCGTGCAGGCAATGTGCACACATGGCATGTTCCAGCTGCCGAGTTATAGGTTCCAGCTGCCACATTGTATGTTCCAGCTGCAAGCTACGGTCAATGTTTGGGGTTAAACAATCATGGTTCTCTTTAGACTTTTAGTTCATGTTAAAGTCACTTAATGTGTTTGGGGTTAAAAAATCATTGTTCTCTTTAGACTTTTAGTTCATGTTAAAGTCACTAAATGTGTTTGGGCTTAAACGATCATGGTTATATGTTGTGAAAGCAAAAATGTTTGTGGAAGGAGGAGTGAGACTTTAAACTCCAACCATATTTTGTTATAGAAGTTACTATTTATCCTTCTCGTAGATAGTGTGTTTATGAAAATGCCCCATCCATAATGGAATGATGGGATTCCTCACAAAATGTGCAAATTATTGCCAATGCAGATGAAGTGGGCATGAACATTTTTTCAGGCTGTCCACATATACTATTTTACATTAGGTGACCCCCCTTAAGATATGGGAGATGGTCATGTGTGAAGAAAGGGATGGAAATTGAAGGCTAGCACAAAGATGAGGAGTTAGCAATCCAAGCAACTGGTGAATGTATGCCACACTTGGTCCTTGTCATTGTTATGGGGGCACATTTGAAAATATATAGTACAATGTGGACATAAGGGAATTGCCCTTGAGCAAAGGCATCTATAAGACCTTGCCAATATCCATGCAAGTGTCTCACATATATCATTGATTGAATTCTATGCTTTTAATATATCATTTCCCACCTAGCCACACATGTTGTGCATGGGTAAGTTCAAGGATGCTATATCTTGCTCGTGCTCTACCTTAGGGAATTAAAGAAATATAGATTGGGTATGATATGCTCATTTGTAGCATACACACTCCATACATTTGCAACTCCAAAACAATCCACATAACGACTCGAAAAATTTGCCCAACCACCAAGGTTATAGGAGCAAGGAGTTTGAATGTAGCTATGTAGCACCAACCAAGCATGTTTGCCATGAATATTGTTGACTTTATCAACAAAGTCTTATAACATCATCTTCATGTTATTTTTAATGGTATCTAGGAAAGGCTAGAATGCTTCAAGGAGAGAGCTTAGAACCATTGAGGACCTTTAGACAAATACACAAATAAGCAAGGTATGGATGGAGTTTCTTAATTTTGGTTCTACCGATAAGGTATGGATTAATGTTCAATAAGTGTGTGCAAGTCAAACTTAGGCATTAACCTTGATATAAAAGAGTTATGCTAGCATTGCCTCACCTAAAAGGGGTCACGACCTATCACCAACCACCTTCAACTCGTGAATGGCATGATGAACTTGATATGGGGTGGATAAATGGGGCCATTTCACCACCCTTGATCCTTAATCATTACTCACCTCATTGTACCATGGCAACCCTTCCACAAATCTCCAATAAGATTAAAGGCGCAGAGGTCATTGATGGCCTAATGTTGGATTTGATGATTATATATACACTTTATATTACACTCTCTAATTGTCCTATATTCCCATCTTCATGTGATCTCTCCCAATTTTCATTTACAATTGGGAAGTCTAATGGATGAAGGCTAAAAATAAGTTTTTACATTTAAGAGGATAAATAATATTGTGTCTATTCTTCCATAAACTTTGGTACCATTGTTGTTCATGATGTTTGTCCTTCACCAAATACCATACACTTATTTAACAAAATTGGCTACTAAATATATTGTTAAAAAACAATAGCCTTATTCCCCCAAATCCTCTCCCATTTAGTCAGTTTCTTTTTATAGGTTTGAATCCCTATAGTGGGCAAAATGGGTTGCAATAATAGGAATGAATTAATCAATAAGCAACAAGACGAGAGTGGGGTAGAGGGCATGGGAGAACTATATTACCTCTTATTTTTGGGAGTGATTTTCAAGGTTTTCTTTCTAAAAGCAAAGCATGGCTTTTGGCTTTTTTATTACTGCATAGATAGTATTAAATACACTAACATGACACTTCATTAGTTTCTTTGTCTTGCATACTCCCACATGAACATGCCATTAGTTGTTTGTTCCTCATACTCCTTTGTCAAGTTGTACAATGTTAAATATTCATTCTTCTTCTTTTATGGGATTGCTAGTCGAGATAAGTCAAAAAGTTTCAATCCATCTAAAAAAAGTGGGCGGGGGGCGAGGCAGGTCACTCTTCTTTCTAGAATTGACAAAGTAAGTAACAAGTTCCCTATATATTGACCAAATGGGTCCAATGAGCAAAGAAAAACATATATATCTAGATAAGCATCAATATAATATTTTCCATTTCCAATAGAAATCAGGCTCCAGTCTTATAAATATTGGTAGGAACTAGGCCTCAAGGGGTGCTTTCAATATTATAGCTTCTCTTAACATATAGTTCTTTATATTTTGATAGCATATTATTTTTAGTACTGGACAGACTTTATTTACTCGTTTCTATCCCCCATAGACTTGCCTTATTAATAAGCATACCCTATAAATGCGAAAGTCATGGATAGCTTATTGATTAACTATTAAAGTGTGGAGAGGGGTGAAAAGAAAGAGTGGGAGGAGAGTAGTAAGTTCTGTTTTGGTGTAAAGGTAGTCATGGCTTTCATTATGCTTGATAAAAGGCCTTTTTACCATTACTATTTACATTGGTGGCTTATGAGGTTGACATTAAACTTATTTCAAGTCAGTGGAGAAGAGAGAGGAGGAGAGTCATCTAGCCAATGCTCATTTTTACTCCTTACAACTAAGATAGTTATATGCACATTGGCTCTCGATCCTTGCTTGGGAAGTTGTTCTATGATCACATTTTGTGCTCTCTTGCTACGTTGTAGTTAGGAAGTCATGTAGCTGCCCATGTATGTGGGAGGCTCATGTGCATTACAACATCCTCCTCCTTTCTCAATAGATTGTTGTACTGGACTGGATCACTGCCACAATCTAGTCATACCATAGGTTGTGGCTCTATCACACAATTTGTAAGAATGTGATTTTGCTCCACAATCTCCTTAACGATAAGCATGTTGCAATGCTTCTCATCCTTTGTGCTCCACATAAACCACATCCCATTATTGACTCCATTACGTAAGTGTTTATAGGCCCCTCCTTGATAGGAGGGATCTCTATTATGGGAGAGTAGATTAGCTTTCAATCTGTTCATTTTTATTGCTTATACAATTCCTTCATATCAACTAAATATTTGATTTAAAGTACATAAATGCTACTATTTGATTGTAACTAATATGTTAAGAGTCTAATTAGTCAATGTTAAAGCATCCCTCTAGTGAGGTAGTAAATAAATGTTGTTGTTTGAGTGTAAGTAGTATATGCTAAAGCACTCCTTTAGTATGCAATATCAACAAAAATTTACACAAGTTTTCTTGTTATGTGATTGCTATGGACCCATTATTGAGCATGAAAGGTTACCCTTATATTATGATACATATATAGATCTCAACAAAGAGGATGAATGATCAAGAAAGTGATAGTACCTCCCTAGCTAACCCAAGTAGGTTGATTTCTACTCAAAGGATTAGTGCGTGGGTGTGCATGTGTGTGTGTGTGTGTGTGTGTGTGAGAGAGAGAGAGAGAGAGAGAGAGAGAGAGAGAGAGAGTCTTAGCTTGAAAGCCATTCTAGTGTGTTTCGATCATGAAACGAAAAGGGTAAGAACACGGGAAGGTGGATTAAGAGGACGTTCACCATATGGGAGAGAGAACAATATATAGCCCATGTATATATATTAGCAGCTCGGAACTCTTCGCCCTTTCTTCAATGAAAACCCAGTCATACCTTTTGGGTTCAATTCAGCACAATCTATAAGGCCCTTGCTCAACATCAAGTGTTTCCATGCATCCCATTCCAAACCTGTGATCTAAAATTCCAATCACCACCAATTAGCTAGTGCTGATCTTCCATGCATCCTTCGAGTATGTTGGGCTATTAAAAGGCAATTTTAGCTTGAAGGTGAAAGCTTTGTAAAACAATTTGCAGTAAAAGTAGCCTAATTCAATTAACTTTTTGAAAAATTATAGGTGCAAGTTCACAAAGGAGAATCCAACTCTCCTATATTGCACTACCTTTAAAGAGGTAGTGCTAATAAACCTCAGGAATTGGGTAAACCTCAAGAAGTGTGACGATGAGGAGCTCTTGGGCCCTATTGTTGTAAGTCATCCTTCCCCAAGTGCTCCTCGAGGAGCTCTTGGATCTCGTTGTAAGTCATCCTCCCCAAGGAGCTCCTTAGTGAAGGGAGTTGAAAGGGGAGGAGAGGGGGGTTTTCCCCGCCTTCCCCTCCCTCCCTCCCCCCTTCCCTCCCGCCCACAACTTCGCCTCCCTCCCTCCCTCCTTCCCCTCCCTCGCGCCCCCCCTCCCTCCTGCTTGTCCACTCACACACCATCTTGTGTTGTGAAAGTTGAAGCTAGCCATGGCTGAAACCCCTGCACGCCCTGCCCACTCATCAGACACCATCTTGTGTTGTGGAAGTTGGAGCGAGCCATGGGTAGATAGATGGATGGACTGCTAGGCCGCGTCGTGTCGAGCTCCGGGAATCCACTGAGAGAGAGAGAGAGAGGGGTTAGGTTAGGGGTTGCCCCGAGAATGGGCAATAAAGCTTGATTAAGAAAGCTAATGAAGGATGACGGCGAGAGGGCAAGCCGAAAACTTTACAGGGGGGGGGAGGTAACGGCGCCGTTAAGTAAGTAGTGCGGTGTGAAAGCAAACCTTTGGAGTCTTTACTATACACACACACACTAGTATTATAGCGTTCGCCCTTCACTTTCTTCATCAGCCCTCTCTCTTCCCTTTTCCCCCTCTCCTCCCTTCTTTTGGAGCTCTCTTCTAGAGCTCCCTCGCCCCCCCCCCCCCCCGATCCCTCCCCCCCCCCCCCTTGGATCAACTCCTCCTTCCTTTCCTTCCTCCTCCAGCATGAGGGTCTCCGTCAAAACCCTCAAGGGTAACCACTTTGACATCGATGTCAATGACCTCGACACGGTGCGTTTCTTGCTCCATCTCTGTTTCGAGTGCCTTTTTTTTTGTGTGTGTGTGTGTGGGGAGGGGGGCAGGGTCGGCCTGCTGTTTTCTATTAGCCCTGCCAACCTTTCCTTGGGGCTCTACTTCTTCTTCGTCCAAATTTGGATACCGTCCTCGGTTTGGACAAGGTATTTAGCTCCTTGTTGGTTCAACTCTGCGCCCTTATCTCTGACTGTGCAGGAAATCTTTGCTAGTTCATGTTTTATTTTCTTCGGCGGCGTCAGTTCCCGCTAAGCGTGACAGCAGATCACATCTGTTATCACATATAGAATGAGCCACTCAGGATTTTCATTTATGCGTCTGGATTATGTAGTCGAGGTAGCGCAAATTGAGAGAACTTGGGCAGTTGTCATGTGTAATCGGTGTTCATGAAAATTTCTTTTAGGTCACGTTTTCCTGCTGCTTTATAATAGTGTCTTGGCTCAATCCTTCCAGCTGTTGACAGTTATAGCAGTGATGTTAAACAGGTCATGGCAGTGAAGCAGCAAATTGAAGATATTCAGGGGAAAGAATCATTTCCTTGCTCCCAGCAATTACTCATCTACAAGGGCAAAGTATTAAAAGATGAGACTACAATGCAAGATAACAATGTGGCTGAGAACGGCTTCTTAGTAGTAATGCTTACAAAGGTACTGTTCCATTGCAGTAACAACCCTGGGGAACATCCTTGTAAGAATAGTGTTTTTTTTCACGTTCAACAGGTAAAGCCTTGTTTTGGGTGTATGATTATCTTCTTGAAGAGTAGGGATTTGAAGTAGAGTAACTGGAGCAGTTTGTTTGCAAACAGATGTAATACTAAGAGTGAACGTAGCCAATGGAATTTAAAGAATGCATTCTAATATCACCACGTGCAATTTGTTTTAAGCGGAGTTGGTACTCAAATGTTAAATCTGAAATGCTTGTGGAAAGGCTTGAAGTTTTACTTTTTTAAATTCCCTCAAGGTTGGTTACCTGGAAAGAGGAGATAAAAGTTTGTCCTTCTAGAATTTGATAACTGCATGTTCCTTTGCTGCCATATACTCATTCTAACATCCGCTTTCCTAGTGTTTCTAGAACAAAGCGATTACAATTGCATGTTCCTTTGCTTGAGTTTGATGACATATACTCATTCTATTATCCACTTTCCTACTGTTTCTAGAACAAAGCGAGTACATCTGCACCAGCAACCTCCTCAGCAAATGTAGCTCAGGTGTTTCGACGCTGTTATTTGTTGTTATTTCCATGTTTTTGCATTCTAAAGAGGGAAATGGCTGCATATCTAGGGCTTTGATTTAAATTTTCTGTGCAAGGGCAAGGACTGAACTTTCCTTCGTTCATATTGCAGCCACCTGCAGCAGTTTTGCCTCCTGCCCCAGCCCCTAGTCCTGTAACACCTGCCCCACCACCTGTGGCCACTCCTGCCCCGTGAGTATCCAAATTCAAATAAATTTTCCTTGAATTTTTTTCCCATATTTCACTTGTTGCCGACTTATCTATTTGTGTAAACTGTTCAACAGACCAGCAGTTGCAACCCCTGTATCAGCCGCAGAGGTAGCATCCGCTCAGTGAGTTTCTCAAAAGTTCAGAGCTTCTTGTGAAATAAAGAGCTTTACAGGAATCTTGTTTTTCTTTGTAGTAGATAACTTTTAATCTCTGTTTCTCTCTGGCTTTATCCCAGAGATTGTTGACTGAGATGGCAGCTGGGCCTTTGTATATAGGCATTGCTTTTATTGTGAAGTGTTTTCTGTTCTTATTTTGAGCTTTGTTTCAGCGTTTGGTGTGTCCCCCCTTTCTGTCTGTCTTTTCCAATACAAATAGATATATAGATTGCTTTTGGTGACAGACCTTCAAAGTGAACTTTCATTTCACCAGGCAATGATATATACATTATACATGATGGTATAATGTATAGTACATCGCCCATAGGAAGTATTTTTGCATCATGTAACTGCATGCTGTTATGAAAATTATTCAGAAAGGGACTGTACTACGCTGCTTTTATTCGGAAAATATAAGGTTATTGAATTTAAACAGTTGTAAATTGAGAGTTAATTCACGGACTTAAATTGCAGGCCTCCTGCAGATGCATATGGGCAGGCCGCCTCCAACCTCGTTGCTGGCACAGTGCTTGGGCAAACTATCGATCAGATTATTGAAATGGGTGGTGGAAGCTGGGACCGAGACACGGTTATACGTGCTATGCGTGCTGCCTTTAACAATCCTGAGCGAGCTGTGGAATACCTCTACAATGTATATTTTTCCACAGAACAATCTATCAATAATGTTACAAAATTGAATCAGAGGTTTGGTGTATAACATGTATTCAGTAATCTCTATCATACCCAGGGCATACCCGATTCAGCTGAGGTTGCTGCTCCACCAGCATGGCCTCCTGCTCCTGCTTCAGCTGTCACAGGGGTTGCAGCACCAGTGCCAGCACCAGCACCAGCCCAACCACAACCACAGGCCCCGGCTCCTGTAGCTGCTCATCCTGCCCAGCCTGCTCCGGGTGGAGGACCTAATGCAGCACCATTGGATCTCTTTCCACAGGTTGCAGTCAGTTATATAAACTGCAGTTGTACTACTATTTTTGACCTCTTGGTCAGGCTCGGTCAGATGTACAGCTTCATTTTCAGGCAGGCCATACCCATAGTGATCCTGATATCATCCTGTAATTTGTTGGCTGCAGGGCATGCCTGGTCTTGGTGGAGCTGCTCCAGGGGCTTTGGATTTCCTGAGAACCAATCCGCAGGTATGCAATATTCAATTTACATTTCAGGAACAACTTTTAGATAGAAAGTGTGGATTGTGTCTATAGGATGACGTGAAGCAAACAGAAGGGAGAGCCTTAAGCTCTTAACTAAAGATTGTTATGGCAATTTGGTGATTGGACATGGGTGCCTGTCGAGGTTTTAGATGCTCGTCTCAGAGAGACTAAAATGGAAATTATTTAGTCTTCACAAGCAGTTGTAGCTTGAATGAAGAGTTTTTGATTAGCCTTCTCCTTTAGTGCTATGGCTGAGTTTGACTCTGAAGTGCCGACTGAAACTCGATACGAAGACTTTGTATAATTGGATGCTCAAGTATGTGTGGGTGTGTGGATTTGTATGTGTGAAAATCATATATGTTTATACTATGGTCTACAACCACTGTTGGGCGTCGATGATGTTAGTAGGGATGTCATAGTAGCTAGTCCTTGCTATGCGTGATGGAGTTTGTGATTTTCAATCTTATGAGTGACTATCATGAGATTGAAATTGCACTACGATGTATTTCAAGAGGATGAATTTGGGCATGTTCTTGGATTTATCTAGATTATGTGCCCATTCTTTGGGACTTTTGGGTGGGAAAAATGTTGTGAAGCATGAATTGCATTGTAGCTTTTATGGCAAGCAAAAGATTAAATGTTGCCTCATCACGACGAGGAGCTTACAATCTTGAAGAGAAGCAAGGTTTAGTTGGAACTCGAGAGAGTGATGTTGACTGGATAGAAAGCTAAGCAGGAGACGTTCTAGCTTGAAGAACCTTTTTGGTTGTAACCTTGATTGAGTCATGGTTCCAATATGAGGTTCAATATTGAATAAATATATTTTTGGGTGCATCTTATTGGGAGACTATCTTTCCTTGGATATAGATGGAAGGGCCTATACATTATTTTGGTGCATATTCATTGGAGCTTCTAGCAATTCATCCTCAACTAGTATAGGGGCTTCACCAATAGTGTTCTTTGAGAGGTGATCTACCATGTTATGTTGCTTTTATTTTCAAACCACCACTGAAGAGTTGAAATTCCTAAGGGAAAGAAACCATCTTAAAACTTGTTTAGTGCTGCAGTGGTTTGTTTACCAAGTAATGAAGGGCTTAATGATCAACAAAATAGAAAATAGCATGAGGTAATGCTAGAGTCGGACGTACTGGGTCCTATTTCAATTAGACTATCCAAGGTCATTGAAATAAAATAAAAGCCTAGGACTGCCAATTGGTTACATGAAAAGCAAATTAGTAGCCCAGGCAATTTGTTTCTTTTGAATGTTAGCAAGCCATACATACAAGTTTGGTCTGATTCGTAAGCTTGGATTGGTCGTAGGAGAGAACTATTTTGCAGACTACTATGATGTGTTGGTTGAACCAGCAATTGCCTTGAATGTGGTATGGCAGGTCTTGGTAGGCCGTACGACGTATTTTGGCAGATTGTACATCAAAGATTAGCAAACTGTACAGTAAGCAGTACAACATACAGTTTGCAAGTTATTCGATAAGATGGGTGGAAGATCTTGCATGTGGTTGTACGACTGGTTGGAAGGTTGTGCAATAGTTAGCCTTTTGGATTGTATGGCAGTCCAGGATGCAATCGCTAAAGTGCCAGCTTGAAGGGAAGTTCGGCAATCACCTTCTATGTAGGAACACGCAGAACGTGCCATGTTTCTCCTAGATGTGAGCCGGGTGCGGGGTCTTGATTTGGCCACTGCCTTGAATGGTGCTTGGATTCAATGCTTTGGGGTTTGTCCACAAGGGGGTGTTGGATGTGGTGGCCTTCACCCTGGTGCATGTAAAATGGGACCATGGAAAATACAAAGGATTCGAGGAGCTCTGCGTTGTTGACATGTGTACAGAGGGGAATTTGATCCCATAAGCACTTGGACCCTTGTGGTAACCTTGAATATATTAGACTTCTTGAGCCCTCCACAGTCATCCCCTCCCGAGACATTCTGGGGGGCTGTGGAGCTATGGGGCGGGTATAGGAACCCCGCACCTTACTAACATATAGCGGAAGCGTGGCGGTCGCGCAGACTTTTGTATCTTGGACGTGTGTGTTGTGCAGAGGTGTCACGATTTGGAGAGTGGGCATTTAAGTGTGGCCTCGTCGTGGAGGGTCGTGATTAGCGGCGTGTCATGGGGACGTGGTGGTGATGGTGAATTGTCCAAACTAGCTGTCACAGAACTTAGCCTAAGGTACCAGGCTAGGGGCCTTAGTTAACGCCCAAAAGGTACCTATGATTTCATGTGCAATAAGTGCAACTCCTAGTGCTATTAGAGTGGTTTCAATTTCTAAGGTCATTGGTTTGGTTCAGTGGGGTCATTCTTTATAATTGACCCCCTAGAGATCCTACAAACTAGGGTCATTGGTTCCCAAGCATTAGGGTGATGGTGTGCCATCTGACTCCCCTAGGGGCGTTAAAATCCCATGCCTCATTTTGTACGTGTGTCTGTGTGTGGCTTCTCTGCTTGCCTTGTGGCACCTAGGTGTCACCCTTGGAAGCCCTTGGAGCCCTTCCTTTCCCTTCCTCGCTGTTTTGAGTCTTCTCCCCTACCAGAGCAGCCTCATTCTAAAGATCACAGGTTTTTGCAGCCTCCCTCTTGCTGGCTGAAGTCATTTTTCAAGCTTTCTTCGCGACAATTCTCCTCCCCTTGGTGCTCTCTGCTGCTGACATGCTTCTTGGACCTGGACGCTTCCAATTTGGGCCAAATTTGCAGCTTTTCTTGACTTTCTTCGCCACAAAAGTCTTCCTTTCTTGACTCTGAGCTCATATCTTTGGACCCCTCTCTTCCTGCTCTTACCTGGTGAAAGGCGCATTGAAAACGAAGGAGCTGATGGGATGGAATCACCATTCTGGTGGTCGCAATCATGGCGGATCTATTTCAGCTTGCTGAATCCTCTCTTTCTTGATCTTTTTTGGTGCTGGAAGTCTCTCTTAGAGTCTCCTTTCTGCTGTTAACCAACTTCTGGGCCTGAAACATGCTCTTTCTGTTGGCTGGATTCTTATCTTCTCTTTCTACTCTATGCTATTGTCATTCTTACTGAGATTCTGCAAGGTTGGACGCCCTGCCATTTTTCTTGGGAGAGGATTGGGGCACTGGTTGTGATACTCTCTTCCTGGCGGTGCGGTGGCTAGCCTTGGGCTCAGTAATGGCTTGGATATATGTGAATGCATTGCTTGGCATGTTGTCAGGTTGTTCTACTTGTGTTATGCATGACTATTAAAAGGAACCAAGAGAACAGCACTTGGAGTTGGTCACTAGTACAGCCACGGGTTGGCATTGTACTGGGTTACACGTGCGGGTGAGCTCTTGAAGCGAGTCCCTTTGTATTTGAGCTAACCAATAATTAAATAAATACCGCAAGGGGTGCCAAGTGTTAGGGCCAACTACTCTTCATGCTTCGGAGTAGGGGGCATTCTAGCCTCCCTTGTCAATGATGCCATGTAGTGAAGTTACATGCTGTGAGTTTTGTTTGTGGGCAATGGCAATGTTTCAAGTTGGTTGCATTTCAGATTTATGAGATAATAGTGTTAGTTACACTACCCTTTGTCGATCAAAGGCCGTTACAGTGTCACGTGTGACATTATTACGGTGGGCGGGTGCTTGCACCTACGGCTGTTTGTTGGCTTACGTGGTCTTTCATGCACTTTGGGCAGCTTTGGGTTGCTGACCTTGTCCACATAGCATTGCTTGGTGTGCTGGTCTCGATTTGGCCAGTGCCTTGAATGGTGTTTGGATTTAATGCTTCGAGGTTTATCCACAAGGGGGTGTTGGATGTGGTGGCCTTCACCCTTGTGCATGTAAAATGGGGCCATGGAAAATACAAAGGATTCGAGGAGCTCCGCACTGTTGACATGTGTACAGAGGGGAATTTGATCCCTTAAGCACTTGCGCCCTTGTGGTAACCTCGAATATATTAGACTTGAGCCCTCCACAGTCATCCCCTCCCGAGACTTTTTGGGGGCTGTGGAGCTTTGTGGGCGGCAATGGGGACCCCGCACCTAGCTCACATCCGTTGGACACATGGCGCATTTTGCGTGTTCCTACATTCGATGTAGAAGGTGAAGGTCTGAATCTCGAAGTATCTAGAATTGCATGCTCTTGCATGCAGGTCTTTCCTTGTTTAGCAAGCATTTACTGAATTCGGCTTGGTGTTATGCATGCATGCTTGCCTTTCAACAAAGGTTGGTGTGCATGTAACTTTTCAGTTCATGTACTACCTTTCGTAAAGGACGCATGATCTGACTTTGATTGGCAAGTTCTTATGATGGTCTAAACCTTAAGCTTTGTGAAGAACCAACTTTCTCAAGAATGCAAATGTGTGCAATGCTTGCAGAATTTGAATGCCGATTGGCCCTCCAATGGGGAAGAGCGCCCTCATGAGAGTACTTGGTTCTATTTCGACCTACATGCAAGGTGGGAGAGAGATGGCAGATGAATGCAAGGTGAATGAAGAATGCTACGTGAGATTCACAATGAAAGGGTGATACCCTTTCATTAATGGCCCTTGAGATCACTCAAGTTCCATCTTCCCATTTACACGTACCCTTAGCCTATGACCCATGCATCTACCATTCAATGCACCTTAATGCACCCTTCCTTTCCTATTGCCCCTAGGACCTAGACACGTGTGCACATTTTTATTAATAGAATAAGTATCACATGTCCAAATTTGATGCCGTCTGAAGCAGTGGCTCCAGCTCGACTAGTCCTATCAATTGAGATGATCCACCATCATAACAAATTGGTCAGTGTCCATCATAAATACATATACATGTCACACCATTGGCATATAATATATAATAATGTTTTCAATGTCTACTAATCACGGATTAGTGATTTCTCTTGTCATGACACCCCCTCTTGCTTGAATGGGCAGAAGTCCTCTTCTGGATCCTCTCTTGTCTCTTTCTCTTGCGTACGCTTCTCTTTTGCTTCTGCATTTGCATCTCCTCTTCATAATTAGCAAATATTCTTCTCTTGGTAGTACACGATCTCTTCTGAATCAAAACTTAAATCCTATCTTCAAGTTTTGATTCCTCTTGATGCTGAATATTCAAAATGTAGAAGTACCACTGTAGTGCTTCTTCAATATCTCTTCATACTCAGAATTCTCTTCTGAATACCAAGCTGCTGAAATCTCTTTATAGTAACCTAAAACATATTCTCAACAAACCGGTTAATATTAAAACGATTCTCTCACCCAAATGTGTTATTGAACTAGATAGACTTTGGCTATAGATGATTTTGCGATGGAGAACTACTTAGTCTATAGAAACGAAAGACCTTCAATCTCTTTTCCCAACTCTTCTATTTCAGCCTTATTCATCCTATCAGACGCTCTACACGGATTTTTCTCCGTCTATACTCCACAATGAATATGTCTACTCTCTATTTCGTTCACACATCCATACACCAGTGTTGACTGAGTGGATAGCATTTACTCTTGGTTCTATGTTCACCATAGAGTCTTGGGATGAAGAGGTAGAAGCCTCACCCTCCTGCTTGGATGCTTTGCCTTTCCCTTTTACAGAATTGGTTTTGGCAATTTTGGCTAATAGAGTAGGACATTTATGCCATGGATGCCCTGGCTTATGTTTCTTTACCCTCCTTAATTGGCTTTTTCTTCTCATCATCAGTCATGGAAGGAAATGGTATCCATCTAGGACGTTTTTGGTTGTTAACATTTTGTACAATGGCTTTCTCATTTCCTTTGTTGAAGGGTTTATGAGAATTCAATTTCCTCTTAGCAATCTCAGCCAATTTAGTGATGTCTTTCAAGGTGGTTGGGTTGAACATTTCAACCTCAAACCTCACTTTCGGGGTTAGGGCTGCTAAATACTTGTTCCTTTTATCATCCTCACTCTTCTCAGGTAACTCTAAAGAGAGTTTCCAGAACCTAGTTGTAAATTCAGCGTTACTCTCGTTTTCGAATTGCCTCGACCTTTCCTGATGCGTGATGGAGTTTATGGTTTTCAAGCTTATGAGTGACTCTCGTGAGATTGAAACTGCACTATGTTGTTTTTAGAGGATGAGTTTGGGAATGTTCCTGGATTCATCTAGGTATATGCTTCTGTTGTATTAGCGGACATGCAAATTTCACCTTGTGAAGTTTTCGCGTTTGCGGCCTGCTGGTATTGCGATAATTCTTTCTATCTTAAACTGTGCGTTGCCCTATCAGTTAGATTTAGATCTAGATGCTCATTTGGGAGAGATTAAAATGAAATTGTTTAGACTTCACAAGCAGTTGTAGCTTGAATGAAGAGATTTGGACTCTTTTTGATTAGCCTTCTCCTTTAGTGCTAGCCTTTGTCATGGCTGAGTTTGCCCTTCACCTCCGGAGTGCCGACAGAAACTCAGTACGAAGACTTTGTATAAATGGATGCTCAAGTATGTGTGGGTGTGTGGATTTGTATGTGTGAGAGCATACTTTTATACTATGGTCTACACCCACTGTTGGGCGCTGATGACGTCAGTGGGGATGTCATAGTAGCTAGTCCCTGCTATGCATGATGGAGTTTATGGTTTTCAATGTGATGAGTGACTCTCGTGAGATTGAAAGTGCACTATGTAGTGTTTTTAGAGGATGAGTTTGGGAGTGTTCTTGGATTCATCTAGGTATATGCCTCAACCTTTCCTAGCGGAAGGTCAATTCTTCTTCATGCCTCGGAGGCATGAAAGTGGCCTTAAGCTGCTCTACAAATTTGGACCATTGAAGAATAGGCTCTTTTCCCATTTGTAATAAGGCACATTAAAGCATCCTTTTGTAGATGCAGTGTGGCAAGAGCAAGCTTCTCATGGTCGGTCTTACCTTGATGAGCAAAACATAGCTCAAAATGGCGAATCCAATTGAGGATTTTATCCGCCTCTCTTGCTCCATCATACTTTGGTAACTCTATTCTCTCTCGGCGTTGGAATTTAGCTCTCTTTGAGGGGGTACTTAAATTGTCACCCCCAAAATTCAGCACTCTCTTAGTTCCTAATTTTGTCATAATGGACTGTTCAATTATATGGCTAAGGTGAGAAACCAGCTTATCAACGGGAGACTCCTCTCTCCCTCTTGCACTTAGATTATAATCCATGTGTATGGGATTTTGAGTTGAAGGTCTCTTGGATGAACTCGTTTCTCTCTTCATTTTTGAAGGAAAACTCTCTATCAAGAGATTCTTGAAGGAGAGATGAAGGTAATTCTATACGTGGGTTATCATACTCAATGTGTAAAACTCTCATCTGGAGTACTGAAATTTGATGATGTTGTGGGTACATCATCCTCTTCAGGAGGAGGTGATGGTGTTCTCTCCCTATCTCCTTCTGGTAGTGGAGGAAAATGGACAAAGAGATTCTTGAAGGAGAGATGAAGGTAATTCTATACGTGGGTTATCATACTCAATATGTGTAAAACTCTCATCGACATCATCCTCTTTAGGAGGAGGTGATGGTGTTCTCTCCCTATCTCCTTCTAGTAGTGGAGGAAAATGGACAAGTTCATTATTAAATATCCCTCCCCCTTCCATTCTTTCCTTTCAGTAATACAAGAGAGAAAATGACTTGCTGTAATTTGAGAAAAGGGTTTATTTTTACAGCAAAAGTCAAGTGTTGTAGAGTTGGTGGTACTTATCCGACTCCCGCTTCGTTTGTGTCGAGAAAACACTTGAAATGACCTCTTGTTCCTTCTCTTTAAAGCTTTTCTTCTTGTATTTCTGTTGTAAACTGGTGCACTCCGTTTGGGCTACTTGTTTTGAGCGGATTGGTGCTCTAGATACCGTTATAGGGGGTACTTGATGGGTGGATCACTCCCTTAAAATCTTGTTCCAATCCGACTTTCCGTTGGGGAGAACGGGGGGGATCTCTTTTCCTCACGGTTTAAGGGTTTTAAGGGTCTATTCGCACAAGGGGGAGAGTCACCCCATTAGGACACCTCGTTTGACACGTCCTAGCACTTCTGAAACCCCTGATCTGCAAGCAAACCACACACAACGTCAGATACCGAGCAGGCTGCTCACCACCCAACCATGACATCTACGGGATGTGATCCCGAATCAGAAGATGTCCCCTCCGAGCCACGAGCTGAGCTACTGGCACGAACTCCCAATCAGATCCAAACCAGCCTGGTGTCCCATACCACCAGGTGGCACTGTGAAGCCTTGGATCTGCCACTGGGCCTTGGGCTACGCTAAGATGCAGGCGCGCGTCTGCGACTCAATCCAGGATCAGACCTGGCACCTGGGAACGAAACTTGCTCCCAACTGCACACTGAGAACTGAACCCCCTGGGCCTCTTTTATAGACTCGGGCCCCGAGCGCCAAAAATAGTGAAGACCTATAAATAGTTCGTACCCTTGCCACTCAACCCGAGAATCAAGCCTGCCTAGCTCTAAGCCTCCCCAGGCTAACCTGAGCTAGTCTTGTGTACCTAGTACACGTCAGATACTAATCCGTGCACATGACATACTCCCCCTCCTCTAAGAACTCACTCTTGAGTTCGTTAAAAAATCTGGAAATGTTCTTTGGAGGTTTTGTAATGTCTCCCATGTTGCATCCTCCTCAACACGATCCTTCCACTTGATCTTGTATTCCGTGATAGTACGATTACGAATCTGTCTTTCACGAAATTCAAGAATACACTCAAGTTCGTGAGGAATAAAAGTCAAATCTGTAACTTCTATAATCTCATGAGGAGAAACAAGTTGATCATCTGCACCCAAGACTTCTTTCAGTCTACTGACATGAAAGACTGGATGTACTTTAACATCAGGAGGCAATTCGAGTCGATATGCAACTGGTCCAATTCTTTTAATGACCTTGAATGGGCCACAGTATCTGGGGGATAATTTCGGAACCAAACCAGTACTTAGGCTCTTGGATTCCTTAGGAATTCGCAAATATACCATCGTTCCTTCAGAGAACTCTCTAGGTGAACGATGTCTATTAGCATAAAATCTGTCTCGATCTTGGGCACTTCTAATAGACTCCTTGGCAAACTGCAACATTTCTTGCATATCTAGCAAGAAGTTCTTAGCAGCATCATTTTGAATTCCTTTTAACCCAACCATAACTGGTGACTTAGGTTGAAACCCGTACATAAGCATAAAAGGACTGTAACCCGTGCTAGAATGCTTTGCACTGTTGTAAGCAAATTCAATCATAGGTAGATAATCTTCCCATGAAGACTGTCTCTTGGATACATATGCCCGAAGCATGTCTTCAACCAACTGGTTGACCTTCTCTGTACTGCCATCGGATTGTGCATGATCCGAGGAACTCATACTTAGAGTAGTTTCCAACTTCTCAAATACAAGTGTCCAAAAGTTACTTGTAAACTTTGAGTCCCTGTCATTAACTATGTCAGATGGCAAACCATACAGCTTAAACAAGTGGTCCACAAACTCGTGAGCCAGTTGAACAGCTGAAATAGTGGTTCTAGTAGGTAAGAACCTAGCCATTTTTTTCAAACGGTTGACTATGACCCAAATGGAGTCATGACCCTTGCGCGTTCGAGACAAACCAGTAATAAAATCCATGGAAATACTTTCCCATTTATTACTTGGAATCTGTAATGGCTGTAATAAACCCGCGCTTCTAAGGCGTTCTGCCTTAGTAACCTGACAAACTCGGCAACCTACTACATAGTTCTCAATAAATGCACGCATCTTAGGCCAATAAAAGGTATGCTTCACAAGAGACAGAGTCCTATGTATACCCGGATGTCCAGCACTAGGAGCATCATGACACTCCCAGAGAATCTTGGATTTAAGGTCCGAAACATCTGGCACACAAATCTTTTCATTCCGGAACAGCAAGCCGTTCCTAATCATCCACTGACCTCCCGCCGCCTGTACTATAGGTGGCACAATCCCTGAGTCCTGGTCAACCATGGAGCTCCCATCCTGGACTCTCTGCCAATAAGAACTGAAATGACTGTCAGTTGCGTATAGCCCTCTCAAGGATTGAAATAGGTCTGAGGATATTTCCGTAAATGACAAAGCATTTACAAACTTAACTCGACTTAAGGCATCCGCCACACTATTCAACGAACCCTTACGATAACGTATTTCAAAATCAAAATCTTGCATTAATTCTGCCCATCTAGCTTTCCTTCCCCTCAATTCTGATCCATCACACACATACTTAATTGACTGATGATCAGTCAATACAAGAAACTTTGAACCAACAAGTAGTGTTTCCAAACCTTAAGAGCATACACTACAGCATAAAGTTCCTTCTTGAGTGTGGGCCAACGATATTGAGTGTCGTCTAGCTTCTTGGAATAGAGCTGTCCCAATCGCATAATCACTCGCATCGGCCTCTAAAACATAAGGCCGGGTAGGATCGGGTAATGCAAGAACGGGTGCTTCCTTGATAGAGAACTTCAAGGTTTCAAAAGCCTTGTTCATTGCATCATTCCAAGAGATCGGCTGGGTAGACCTGCGTCCACGACCTTTCAATATGTTTGTCAGGGGTGTCGTGATATGTGAATAATCACGCACAGATTTTCGAAGAAATATTGTAAATCCTAGGAAAGAACGAAGTTGTTTCACAGTCTGAGGGATAGGCCATTCTAGAACCTTCTGGATACGATCCAGATCAATGCTAATACCTTCAGAAGAAATCTTGTGTCCTAAGTAAATGATCTTCTTCATAAAGAAGTCACATTTACTCATCTTGGCATAGAGCTTATGCTGTCTTAGAACAACTAAGACAACCCGGAGGTGTCCTATGTGATCCTCAAGCGTTTTACTATATACCAAGATGTCATCTAAGAACACTACAACAAATTTGCCCAGAAAATCCCTGAACAAATCGTTCATCATCTGCTGAAAAGTAGCAAGAGCATTGGTCAAACCAAAAGGTAATACGAGAAACTCGTAATGACCATACCTAGTTCGGATTCCGGAATGCGGTCCTATCTATGTGTTTAGCATAGATACGGATTTGGTGATAACCCGTACGCAAATCAATCTTAGTGAAATAGTTCGCTCCGGCCAAACGGTCTATCAAATCATCGGAACGAGGTAAAGGATAGCGGTTCTTAATTGTGACTTTATTTAATCGTTTATAATCTATACACATTCTCCAGGAAGAATCTTTCTTCTTTCTTAAGAGGACAGGTGCACCCCAAGGTGATTTACTTGGGCGGATATAGCCCATATTCAGGTAATCCTGAAGTTGTAAAGCTAACTCATCCTCCTCTACCTGGCTCATCCTATAAGGCGGTACACTGATAGGTTGAGCCCCTGGGACTAAGTCTATGCGATGATCTACTGCCCGTGCTAGAGGTAAATCTTCTGGCAGTTGAGCTGGGAATACGTCCTTAAAATTATCTAACAACATTCTCAATTCACGGTGTTCAAACACACTTAATTCATTTTTGTTAATTACAGAAACAACAAATGAAGAAAGTGGAATCAAAACACACTGATAGACATCATACTGAGAATTGTTTAATATATTCTGAAGCTGCATCGCAGATACAATAGGCCCCTGAGAAGAGGGAATTTTATCACACTGAATACAAAATTGGGTGTCCTTATCTACAAAAGAAAGCGTATGCTCCGTCCATCCGATCTGAATATTGTGGGTTTTAAACCACTCTATCCCGATCAACAAGTCTACATGCTCCAGATGCATAACATAACATGTAAGAGCTCCCGTGTAGGCCTGAATCCGGATAGGAAGCGCTTCAACCTTGCGATCCCAAAACTGCTTCCCAGCTGGAAGCTGCACCTCATAGGTGTGGTCGCTAGGTACTGTGGACAGTCCCATCTTCTGCACAAATTTGTAATTAACAAAATTGTGAGAGCTGCCCGGATCGAAGAGAATGTGAACCTGTTGGTCCATAACTTCTCCATAAACTCGGAAAAGATCATGGGAACCAAACAACGAAGTATTGAAAGTACAATTACAAGAAAGTGGGCAGGTAATGACATTTACTGAAATACCTGTCATCGTGACTTGGTTCGCTCCCTTGGCTGCGGTACGTGGACCCGCCTGGAGCTTCGGTCCTAGCACCAACTTTTGGTTCTTGCGCTTAGGACACTCATTCTTTGTGTGGCCCCGCTCCTCGCAATAGAAGCATCGTTCTTCTTTCTTGAGCCTCAAAGTGTGAAGGAAACGGGCTTTATCATTCTTTGCTGGAGTCAAGTTTTTCTTGGAGGTGTTGTCCGTAGACTTCGTCTCCATAATACCAGTCGTATGCTGAAAGAACTTGCATTTGTTCTTTACACTCGTGTCGGTAACTGTGGTTGCTTTGGTACCGGCCATGGTATCATCGTATATGCGCGCATAAGTCATGGCCTCCTGCAACGTTGTGCATTTGTTGTTCTTTATCTGCAACTTGTAGGAGTCTGGCAAACCATCCACGAAGAAACCTAACAAGGTCACTGGATCCATCTTAGTGGCCCTGGTTTGCAGATCCCGAAATCTTTGAAGATAAACTTCAAAGGTCAAGTTTAATTTTGACATATCGAGGGCTTTGAGCTTGCCAACGATATCGTAATCATCCTCCTTCTTCAGGAACTCCTTCCTGAAAACCCCTTCAAAATCTGTCCAGGTATCGGGCTTAGGCTGGAGTTCCTTCCACCATAGCAATGCTTTACCTGACATGAACCCCGCTGCAAGCTGGATCTTCTTCTCATCTGGGTATGGGTGGAACTGGAAGTGTACCTGCCACTTGTGTAACCAAGTGTCAACTACTCTCTTCGTTCTAGACTTTTGGTTGCCCGGAAAAGGGTCTGGAGTTATATTCGGGCCTAGCACTGAAGCCATGGCATCCACATGCGTGAGTGCCTGTACAGTGCTAGCCAGAAGGGTGAGAGTTGCTTGAATCCCCTGGACTTGCTGTGTCAACCCCGTTTGATTTGCATTGACCTGCTCGAATTTTCCATCTAGAGCAGTCGTAAATTCACTGAAGGCCTTTTTGGTTATCAGGTCATCATAGAGACCCTGATCCTCCTCTCCCACAGGAGTGTAATCCAAATCCTGCTCTCCCATGGTGAACTCGGGATTTGCAGCATCAGACATGACTGAAATCTGATTTGAATACGAACTGAGAGAAATAACTGACTGAACCGAAGCGAAAAGGAGAATGGAGCAGAGGAAAACCGTCCCAAGAGATGCTGACGGAAAGAGATGCCGAAAAACTGGCGAACTGGAAGCCCACGAATCCCGTAATTTCGTTGAACCCGCTACTCGATACACGTGCGAAATCCTGCGGTGGACAGCTGCTGACGTGGCTGTACGGTCTGCTGATGCAGGCCGTACAGGTGCTGACGGAGGCCGTACATGTGCTGACGGAGGCTGTACAGGTGCTGATGTGGCTGTACGGCGTCTGTACAGTCTGCAGGTACAGGCGCGATGCAGGAGGTGCTGACGCAGGCAGAGTTCGCAGCAGCGGGTACCGTACGGATTGCGATGGCTGATGCAGGCAGCGTACGGCTGCTGACGCAGGCTGGTGCAGCTTGTACGGTGCTGTTGCAGGGCTGGCGCAGGTACGGACAGGCTGAAGCAGGCTGGAGCAGGCAGGCACGCAATTCGAGGGGCAGCTACAAGGCACTTGGCGAGGCTGTGGGTGGGCTGATACCCTGCCCCATCTATATAGGGAGCAGGGCAGCCTTATTTGGAAGCCCTGCTTCCAAAAAAGGCCAAGCTCCCCCAGCTTTGGAGGGGGTGCTTTTTTCGAAAAAAGCACCCTCCACGCAGGCTGATCACAGCCTGTTCGCTGCCTTACTGTGCCTCTTCCTGCACCCGCCTGATCCCGTACAGCCTAGGCGTCACCTCTCCGCCTCCCTACGCAGCCTTTTCGCCTCTCTCTCCTATTTCTCTGCTCTCTCTCCAGCTTCCTACAGCCTTCTCTCCCTCCTTTCTTCTACCTTTTCCCTCACATCTGTCCACCCTTGCTAACCCAGGTACCCCAGCAGAAAACGCAGCAACAGATTTCGAATTTTGGGCACATACCTGGAGGAAAAATTCGTCAAAAATTCCCGCATCAGAAGTTCCTACCTCAGGAGTTGGCTCTGATACCAACTGACACGTCCCAGCACTCCTGAAACCCCTGATCTGCAAGCAAACCACACACAACGTCAGATACTGAGCAGGATGCTCACCACCCAACCATGACATCTACGGGATGTGATCCCGAATCAGAAGATGTCCCCTCCGAGCCACGAGCTGAGCTACTGGCACGAACTCCCAATCAGATCTAAACCAGCCTGGTGTCCCATACCACCAGGTGGCGGTGTGAAGCCTTGGATCTGCCACTGGGCCTTGGGCTACGCTAAGATGCAGGCGCGCGTCCGCGACTCAATCCAGGATCAGACCTGGCACCTGGGAACGAAACTTGCTCCCAACTGCACACTGAGAACTGAACCCCCTGGGCCTCTTTTATAGACTCGGGCCCCGAGCGCCAAAAATAGCGAAGACCTATAAATAGTTCGTACCCTTGCCACTCAACCCGAGAATCAAGCCTGCCTAGCTCTAAGCCTCCCCAGGCTAACCTGAGCTAGTCCTGTGTACCTAGTACACGTCAGATACTAATCCGTGCACATGACACCGTTCCCCGTCCAAAGACCCAAAAAATCATACAAATCCCTTACCTCAGAGCCTTGAAATTTTAGAAATTGCCTCCAGCTAGAGATGGAAATTTGAAAGCCAGCCCCACTGCTTGCAGCCTCTTGTGCGCGCCCTTTCCACCTGTGCGCGCCTTCTTGCCGCGGCCTCCTGTTCGGCTGCCGTGTCGACCAGACCGTTGCATGCAGTACATTGCATAGCCCCCGTCCAGTATCCCGCACCTTCCGTTTCGCATGCCCCTCTGCTCGTGCACAGCCTTTACACGTGTCGCTCCACTCTTCTCTTGCCTTCCACGCAGCCTTCCTTCCATGGCTCTCTTCCGTGCAGCCTTCTCGTGCCGTCGCACCCTCTGCCCTGCACACTCTCTTGATGTTCTGGTGGTGGATCGTCGATGCTCTGATATCAAAGGTGAAGAACCAACTTTCTCAAGAATGCAAATGGGTGCAATGCTTGCAGAATTTGAATGCCGATTGGCCCTCCATGGGAAAGAGCACCCTCGTGAGAGTACTCCGCTCTATTTCGACCTACATGCAAGGTGGGAGAGAGATGGCGGATGAATGCAAGGTGAATGAAGAATGCTACGTGAGATTCACAATGAAAGGGTGATACCCTTTCATCAATGTTCCTTCAGATCACTCAAGTTCCATCTTCCCATTTACACCTATCCTTAGCCTATGACCCATGCATCTACCATTCAATGCACCTTAATGCACCCTTCCCTTCCTATTGCCCCTAGGACCTAGACACGTGTGTGCACATTTTTATTAATAGAATAAGTATCACATGTTCAAATTTGATGCCGTCTGAAGCAATGGCTCCAGCCTGACTAGTCCTATCTATTGAGAAGATGATCCACCGCCATAACAAATCGGTCGGTGTCCATCATAAATACATATACATGTTACACCATTGGCATATAATATATAATAATAGTGATTTCTCTTGTCATGACAAGCTTGGGACTGGCCCGAAGTATTGAGCCTATGGCTTGGAGGTGAGCTGCTAGCTCAACCCTAATGAGCTTTTATTCTGCGATTGACTGAGTGATGATTGTAGCGCAAGGACTACACCCTACCGAGGTCAAAAGTGACTTGACGGTCAGGGGTGATACCTATTGAAGTTTCCTTGTTATCTTAGAAGCTTTTGGACATAAGGGGGAGGTGCAAATCTTGAAGCGCGTGGAAGCAGATGCTTTTGCCTGCCTAGCATTTTGAATGCATGTCGGAGAAACTTCACATGCAGGCACATGCTCTTGCTCAACACCATGTACCAAGTTAGGCTTGATGTTGTGCATGCATGCTTGCCCTTGGGGTTGTGTGCGTGTGCTAAGGTGTTTAAGTTTGCAAGCTCTGTTTGCATGTGTATGTATAGGCTAGAAAGCGATGCATGTGAAAAGGTTAGTGTGCATGTAACTTTTCAGTTGAGACTACCTTTCTTACAATATGCATGAGCACATGCATGGTGCATGTGCTACCATGCATGTGTACTTTGCTAAAATATTAAAACTATACTTACAGGAAAAAGTATGCTTTACTTTTACACTCGAGTGGGCTTTAGTTCCTAATCCTTCTTTTATCCTTGTGGAAAAGCAAAGGTGGCTAATGCAAGGGCAGATTTGTGGCTTGCATGGGGCCTCCTTGCTTGTCAGGAATATAGAAGAGTTATCCAAAAAGTAGACCATGCAAGTAATTTCCTTTTCAGGCCTTGGCCACGCATAGAGTGTGGCTTAATTACCTTTTTGATCTCAAAATCTATGAGTCCACTGTGTAGAACATGGCTGCTCCAATAGCATAGTCATTGACATCTGTTTCAATCACAAATGGTTTACAAGGATCCACTATTTGTAGGATAGGAGTTGCTGTAACCTCATGTGTTGTTTGAAACAACCATCTAGCTCATACTTATTGTACTTTCCTTTTCTGAGACCCTTTAGACAAATTTGATAGGGGTAATTGTATCTTAGCATAATTCATGACGTGAAAGTTTGACATGTACAAATCCGAGAAAGGATTCGACCTTGATAATTGTCCTTAAAATGAGCCACTCAAGCATGCACACTTGCATTTCTTGGCAAAGAATTGCTCTTCTCTAAGGATGGACAACACAATCCGTGGATTGCATCCATACTTAACAAGGGTGTTGCTATGACAAATCATGGATTTGCAAGTGTGATGCTGGGTCCAACGGTAACATCAAGAACTCATGTCGCCTAATTGTTTTTTATCTTATGGAAATACTTTGCTTCGCAAAGCCCATCGATGAGTTTGGGTAACGAATATTTGTTCTTAATGGTCGATTTATTGTCCATCTGAGGTATTATATATATTTTTTTAATGGTCAATTCCTTTTAGTCCCTGTAATCTGCATACAAGTGGAAAGTTATGTCTTTCTTCTTTACTTTTAAGAACTCATGTCACCTAATTGTTAATACTTTGCTCTGCAAAGCCCATCGATGAGATTGGGTAACGAATATTTGTTCTTAATGGTCGATTTATCATCCATCTGAGGTAATATATATTTATTCATAATGGTCAATTCATTTAAGTCCTTGTAATCTGCACACAAGTGCAAAGTTATGTCTTTCTTCTTTACTTTTAACTACTGTGCAGCCTGACAATTTACTAGGTCGAACCAATCAGAGGTATTCTTAAAGTTACTGGGCAATTTCATCCTCCTCGATTGAATTTGTCTTGTACGGCTCCTTGAACATAGGTTGCGCACCAGATACAAATTCAATCTTATGATCAACACTGCCATGTCAATACTATAATATGTTAACACTTCAACTATTTTGATCACACTGTTGAATATCATTGCACATTACTTCTTGCTTTTCATATTTGGGTACTCATCAAAGAAAATCCCTTCCATCCACTTAAAATTTGATGGTAGGAGGTATTGCATTCATGTTTGTTTGAGGTTGCCCTTCGCTTGATGGGAAAAAATATTTTCAGTTCTATCGCATCTTCAAGTTCTTGTTTTTCTTTGGTCAGAGGTTCTGTCTTTTATAAATTTCTCCAAGTGTTGAATGAGTCAATAGGTAGCTTGATTTCTGCCAAGAAAAACTGCTTCTTTCAGTTGAGAAGTGCCGTAATACTTTAGTGCCCAGTTTACATATTAAACAGCAAGAGCCTTTTCCCCAGTGTGTGCAAATTCTGGTAAAGGAAGATATTCGGCTGAAGGTTTAGTTTGATGATGGACATAGGCTTACGATAGTTGGAATGTTAAACTAAAGGGCTGCTGTCTTTGGAGTCTATCTGCCTGCTCAAAGCTTGTCTTGCCAGTTAAGGATATATGTATTTACTAAGAGATCTTTTTGTATGATAAAACTGCACAAACTTTATTTTCTAAGCAGGCAGTTGATACTGAAAACAAGTGCTTTGATGGCAATGGTAATCCCACTGGGAATGCCTTTTGATGCTGTTGTATCATGACTGTGGGGACTTATTGGTTATGGTAGCTCTGTGTAGATATGCTGTGCTTTTTCTTTGTTAAGGGTTAGGCTAAGATGGGATTTAAGGTGGTTGAATGTGATATATGAAATGATCAACTGTTGATTCAGCTCGAGGCTTCAATGCATCTATGCAAAAATTTCGTCATGGTAACAGTGCTAATTATACGTGGTTGTGTGCCTGTTAACAGTTTCAAGCACTGAGGAGCATGGTTCAAGCAAACCCCCAGATATTACAGGTTGACAACGTTAAGGTGTATTTAGCTGATATTAAAAGGTTAGGCAGGGGGGGCAGTTGTTAAGTATTTCAAACGTACTAAAGAGGGTTTTTTTGTACAGCCTATGTTACAGGAGCTTGGGAAGCAGAACCCTCAATTGCTGCGTTTGATAAATGATAATCAAGGAGAGTTCCTTCGATTGATAAATGAACCAGGGGCTGAGGGTGCGGAAGGGTATGTAAAGAGTGACAGAAAGTTGTTTCATAATGTGATTAGTAGGTCTTTGCTTTGTATTTCATATGCAGTGCATCTCTTGCAGAGATCTCCTTGGGCAAATTGCTGGAGCAATGCCACAAATACCACAGGCAATCAATGTCACACCAGAAGAAAGAGAGGCTATTGAACGGGTACACTATTTGACAAAATTTCTGACGAGTTTTTGCATAGGGTTCATTTTTGCATAATTTGACTTTTTTACAGGCAAACTGAGGGTTTCAGATCACAAACAGAATTGATGTCGTAAGAGCTGTTTAGGTATTTAAGTGATTTTTTATGAAGACTTCTCATAAAGTATCTTCATATTTTTTGTTGTTGTCCAGCTTGAAGCCTTGGGATTCGATCGAGCCCGTGTCATAGAAGCATTCCTTGCCTGTGACAGAAATGAGCAGCTAGCTGCTAACTTTCTTCTCGAGAATGCTCCTGACTTTGAAGATTGACATACTTGTGGAAGACAAATGGGTCTTCAGTGCAGCAATTCTGTCCGAAGTTTGCGTTTTACTTATGAAAAATCTGTCTATGGATTCCAGTCACCATTTAACAGGGGTTTTTCAATCTGAGAAGTATCGAAGCTGTTGATGAAGACCTTTATGTGCCTTATTTGGAGGATCATTTTTCACAGTAAGCATTCATTGGGCGACCCTTGTTAGGTAGAGACTGGGTCAGTTTGAACCTGCTATTGTTTCCTTTTTATGTTTGATACATATTGTGTCTTTGTAATGTCCAGTAGGTAACAAGAAAGTTGCGGTTGAAAGGCATAGCTTCCCTGGCAATTCCTTATGTAGATGCGGTATCAGTTTGAGATTTTAGTGAGCGGGATGGTGTTTGATAAACCTTCTGTAATGAAATGACTTGTGTAAGGCTGAGTTGCTCTTTAGGATGTATTCTTTCCAAGCTGTCTCGAAAAAATTTCCTTGGAAAGAGAATTTGCAATGGTTTGGATGCAAATTGACTAATGGTGGAAGCTGTCTGCTATTCTACATTTTGATATACATTGTTGGATTTGCTGGTGCTTCCTGAAATTGCAAATTTTAGTTTGTGATTTGTTTCTTGTACTATTCTGTGTCCCCTGCCCCTTCCCTCTTGTATTTGTAAGGGTCTTACAGGACCCTGTGACAAATAGGCCCCTCTAAATGTAACAAGAGTGCACACGCGCATGTGGCCACTACCTCCCAGTATGATGGTAAAGCAAGTGCTTTTGGACGCAAAGACGAAATCGAAGTATTTTTGGGGTATTAATAGGAAATTTTTGTAGCATGAAACTCAGTTAATTTTAAAAAATTATATATCAAAAGAGTTTCAATCCTCCACTAGAGCACTCCCTCTATGGAGGCAGTGCTAACAAATATGGATAAATGGGGCTAAAGGCACATGCTGTTGGGATATAGGGTCACTATCTCGGGAGACCCCAAATGAGGGTATGGGGCTGCTAATTTTCATTGGAGTTGTCATAAGGGCACAAGAATGTGCTACATGGGAAGGATTTGAGAGGAGAGGGTAGTCATATGGGTGAGCACCTTGCTATGCATGGACAGCCATGTGGGCAGCATTAAAGGGGCCGTACAAAGATGGATCAATTGGCCTTAACAACCAAGTTGGGGCAGGGAATGAAGGCTTGGTCAGCCCCTATATCTGGTTAGCTAGGGGCTGTGTGGGTGCTAGGGTATGGGGCTGCTAACTTTCATTCTAGAAGATAGACAGGGCTGTGATAATAAGGGCGTTACATGGGAAGATTTGAGAAAGGAGAGGTATGAGCAAGCACCTCGCTATGCATGGACAGCCATGTGGGCTGCATCAACAAAGATGGATCAACTGGGCTTAACAACCAAGTTGGGGCAGCTTGGTCAGCCCCCTAGATCTGGTTAGCTAGGGGCTGGGTGGGTGCTGGAATGGACTAGATCATCAGGCCATCCCTTCAAGAATAATGTGACGGAGGGTAGCAGCCCTCATCCTATAAATAGGAGTCTTGATTTCTTAACCAAGGCTCTGAGACTTTAAGTGGCCAAGGAGGAGACACAATTTAAGAACAAAAACTGATCAAGGGTTGGTTATAGTTTTACCAGAGTAGGGCATGGACCAGCCTTACCCACCTCGTGCATCAATCAACATACTCACTCTCACGTAAGACTTTTGATAGAGGCACAAGCTACAAAATTTATGTAAGAGAGACAAACAACACATTAGAGAGGAAAGTTTTGGATTTTGCCCAGTCAATCATTGCTGGAGTGGAGGGTAATTGTTCTTGAAAGATCTTGTGGCTTAATACTGAGATAACATTCTAGTAGTCTCACGGCACTGTCTTGTTTAAAATTATAACTTTTGTAAAAAACTCATACCAGCAATTTAAGTTGTCTTGGAATGAGCTTGATTAGAGTTATGGGTGTTTTACTGTTGTAAAAACAAATAGAATGCACTCCTAACTTGTTTTACTGTTGTATAAAATGCGCTACTAACTTGTTTAATGCGCTACTAACTTGTTTTTACTGTCATATAATATAACTCGTAACTTTTTTGAGCTCAAAGGCAACCTTCATGATATTAATCGGTATCATGGAAAGTTTTGGAAATGATGTTTCGTCTAAGACATGAATTGAACTCTATTCCATGCATGAGCATCATGCTGTTTTCCAATATGCTGAAAATACAAGAGAGAGTGATTCGTGCAAAGAGAGAGAGAGAGAGAGAGAGAGAGAGAGAGAGAGAGAGAGAGAGAGAGAGAGAGGAGCATTAATACATTAGAAACTCTAACCAAGGGAGTACATGGGGAGCTCATAGCTAGTTCAAGAAGTGAGAGGAGGGCTCCTTTTCTAGATACTTCATTACTCTTCATCCAGTTATTTTTGTCATATGTAGATTTATTTCCTCATCGATCACACAAGCTCCTATGTAATATGTTCTTATTCATTACCTTCTACTTAGTGACTTATTCCAAAGTCTTCCCTTGGTATCTACAAAGCTTTTAAGTGAAACACACAACAATCAATGAATTTCTTGACCAAGCCATTACGTTGGGGATAATATAGTGTGGATATGCTATGATTTACCTTTATTTTCTACACAAACTTCTTAATTAAATCATGCAAAAAGAAGTTATTCCATGAGTGAGGATTTCCAAAATTTGCAATTGTGCTTGTCTTTTTATTCATGCGGCCTTGTTCTCTACCCACCATGTCATATAATCCATGGCTACCAATAAGTAATACTTACCTTGTTATGCTAGAAAGGGGTTTAAGGGTCATGACTCACTCAAATGTTCCACGCACTCATAGTGAAATGCCCAAGGCTCTAAATAGGTGTACTTACACACAGAGGTTGAAGGAAAGATTCCATTTTGCAATCCGAATTGGTGCCCACAAATAAAACAGCCACTTCTGGAGACCATCGAAAAGTGTCTGAATGAAATTTGTGTGGCCAGAAAGAGAGAACATACTCTCTGCACCCCCCCCCCCCAAAATGGAATTCTCAATTGCCCTCAACACAACAAAAAGGGGCTCTGATGCCACTAATTGAGAAGCTAGAAATTCAGGGAAGGCACTCAAGAGACAAAAAAAAAAGATGGAGACGAGATATCGCAAAGTAACACATAGTTTCCATTGATCACCAATAATGCAGGACTACTCATGTAGATGTCTCATGCACTTATAATGAGATGCCCAAGATCAAATAGGCAAGAAGAGGAATCCACTTGTCTTGCACTAATCTAAGTGTCTCACATCAAAGAGGTCATTGCAACTCATTGCCACATAGCAAGATCATAGCATCCAATCTCAATGGATCTATGTGTGCCTAAGTGAAGTGGATTGTTCAAGTTGTGTGCTAGGCTAGTGACATGTGGGCCATTCTCAACAGGCAAAGCCATAGAAGACAAGAGAGCAACGATTTTGTTGAACCTTTGCCTTAGAAGACAAGAGAGCAACGATTTTGTTGAGCGTGGAAAAAAAGATGGATAGGAAGATTAGCCACGAGATGAAGTGAAAGAATCATTGGGTCGATAGCCAACAAAGGAAGCTAATAGAGAAAAATAACAAAACCAAGAAGAAAGACAAAGGTGAATGACTAGTAGAGAAGACACATATCAACTCGGTCTGGTAGAAGTTTTGTGAGTTAAATGTGGACACTCTCGATCAATCAACTAATGGAACTCACTTGTGAGAAATTGTTTTAGAGTCCAGTTATGGACCAACCACCCATAGCCACATCGATATTCTAAGGGACCCGAAAGGCCCATGATCGATGTCAAAGTTTGAAACCACACGATGAAGGGAGTGCTGATCGGTGGAGGCTCATGCATGAATAATCAGCTTGAAGTCAGTCCAAAAGAGGTCGAAAGTGAAGAGCCTGAAGCCCTCACCATTCAATAGATCAAACGTTGGTGATGCTCGTGGGCATGCTAAAAGGCATCTACATCAAAATCAATGGAGCATACTTCATTGTCGCATTCAATTGTGGTCAAAATGGAGAGAAATGAGGGTACCAGATGCTGTTGGGATGAACATGGCGAAGGATGCCAAGGTGCTTCGCGAATGGGAAGGATAGACCCTCACAATAGCCTAAGAAGGCAAATACTTGTGATATTGGTGGGTAAGAGCATGAGGAAGAAAGACTGCAAGCGCGAATGTCTAGAGGTCAAAGAAGCTATGCCTTAAATATCAAAGAGAAGCTACTCGCACTCAGCATTGTGTCAATCGCAATAATCGATGCAATGGGTTGCCATTGAAAGGATGCTGGAAGCCCAAGAGCTGCACATGGCTTTTCCAAAGTGCTTCACCGAAAAAGAAGAAGGACAAAGAGAAGTAGCGGGAAATCCACCAAACTGATTCAGTCGAGTAAGTGGCAATGGATGAATCACTGAAGAATAGGTAATCAAAGAAATCAATGTGGAATCGTGTGGAGAATCAATAGTGATCCAGATCAACGAAGAAAAATTTGACGAATTCCTTAACAAAGCCGAATTAGTGTTCAGAGAATAAAAAGCCTGTATTTGCCTGCGAATACATAAAAATGACGGGCCTCCCAACAAGCTCACGATCCAACACCAAATCCCTCTCATTTCAGATGTGAAGTCCATTCCACAATAGAGGTACAATTGGTGAAGGTCGAGATTGATGAAATGTTCAAGGCAAGGTTCATCTACCAAGATGACCAAGCGATTGATTGTTTCCAATCGCTATCATGCCTAAGAAGAATGTCAAGATGTAGTCTATGTTGATTATAGGAAGCCGAACGAACAGACCATGAAATACCCAGTCTTATCATGCCAAAGAAGATGAACGATCCAACTAATAGAAGTCACCAAACCACTTCATTACCTCACAAGAGAAGGAATGAAGTTTGATTGAGCAAGGAACAAAAACACACTATTCAAAATTTTTGGACTTTCTCTCCTGGTTTGGACTTTTTTTTGGAGCATATCCTCTCCACTCAACTTCACTTAGTGAGCTCAAAAATTGGGTTTTTTAGAGCACTAAATGGGTCACTTATATACAAATATGGCCTTATTAAGCTAAAAAGTCAAGTGGTGACCTCTAATAAAAAAAAATATGGCTCAATGAAGCTATAATTCCCAAAATTGTGCACGGTGCCCCCATCCAATAACTATAATAATAATAACAATAGTCTCCTAACTCCAGTTCAATTTTAACACTTTATTGATAAAGTGAAAATATGACACCATATGAAAAGAGTTTGCTGAATTCAACAAATAAGTAGTATATAAATACACCATTTTTTTAAAAGAAAAGAGTTTGTTGAATCCAATATATAAGTGGTGTATAGATACACCCTTTTTTTGAAAAACAAAGCATACAATACATTATCTTATTGGTGGTGTATAGATACACCATTTGTATGGAAAAAAGCATACAAAACATTATCTTATGCATTTGAATCTCATTCAGAGTCATCAGAGTCATGTAATGTATTTGCGCTTGATGGGTCAAGTCTTGCCAAATGATGTTTAATATGGACACGACTTGGATCAGAGATTGTGATACATTTTTCAACATTGTATCCATGCTTCTTTTTAAAACTTCGTGTCCTCAATTTCCAGCAATGAATAATGCTACTGACTTCCAACTCTATTAATCCCTCACTATTTGGAACCCATTCACGTTTCTTTTGCAAGCATCCCTCATAGAGTTGTTTTATTGTATATCTTCTCGGGAGATTTTCCAATGGCTTTGGTTCATACCATTTTCTAGGAGTTCCCTTGTCATCCCTTTCTATCTTAGCAACCTTTGCAACCCAAATTGGGCCACCTTGGTCATCCAACTCTGAACTTGGATCAGAGCCTGCCACAATATTTTCGAGGTAAAAGGCATTCCTCTACTTCCTCCATATATACTAACATATTTATATCCAAAGGAAAACTTGTTGACCTAGCTTGTTCCGGCCAAAAGGATTCATAGTATTCAATGCTCATTAAGTTTTCTTGTCTTTCTAAAGATTGGATAAGTGCTTCAGTTGATTTAATTGTCTCCAAATTCTTAGTTGATTGCTCTGGATATTTTTGCATCATACTTTAAAGATGTTTAATGAAGGCTTTCAAGCCTTTCATTTCATCTATGTCAAGTGATTTGTTTTTTGCAAGAACAAATCTAGTTTTCTCCAATGGAATTTTTCGTTGTAATAAAGCATATAACTCGCTCCATAAATGATCTCCATCTACTGAGTAGTGCTTCCATTGCATCACTGGAATATTGTTATGCATGTGAAACCGAAAGTAGTGTGGATTTGTGTGTCCTATTAGGGTATCATCTCCTGCTTGTAAATGTGGCTGTATGAATGTTCTCCAATCTACCATCCTCTCTAAGATAGCCACTTTTGATTCTTCCTTGCGAGACCCTCCAATTTTTTTCCCAATTCGAAATAGCATATCCTCCATTGTCAAAACATCCATTGACTTCAACTCACCAGAGATAACACTGAAGATTTAATATATGTCTTCATGTGTATGGCCGACAAGAAGAAAGCCACTTCCACTTCTTCAAATATTTTTAAACCAACCAGCATAGAGCATAGAGCAAAAATATATTTATTCTTGTTCTCTCTCCAACAATTATCAGCTTTGTATTCGCAATGTATTAGGTAAAAATCCGCGAGCATCTCTAACCTTTCTTATTGCTTTCATGATTGATGTAACAACTTGGTTACTATCATGGTCATGCAAACTATCAATCCATACATCACAAAAGATTCGGTATCCATGTACTAATACTCCACACAAGTGTGTTTTTAGTCCACATTTGCCCTCCAATGCCAGTCCGATACGTCTATATCGTGGCAAAGTTGTTGTATTCTAGTCCATGCCATCATGGACTTATCGACATGTGAAATAGCTTCCTCTCTCCAAGAAGCATACAACTTTCAAGCATCCTGCACATGACGTAAATGGATTGATCGCCATTTAATATATCTTCCTCACTGCTGCTCACATTTACTATGTTCAATGGCATTTTTTAATTCATCACATGTCTTACATTTTGACATCCTTTGCTTTGATGGTGTCTTGACATGGTAAAAATATCTATGCCAAATTTTGTACAAGGTTGACCGTGAAATCATGCTCTTGTCTTTGTCTTGTAAAGTTTTATTGACAATTTCTAGGACGACCTTCTTTGTCATTCCCAAAGGAAGATGTTGTTGACATTCGACACATCCATCTAGCATTGTTTGTTGAAGATGAGGCTGTGGTAATGCATGGTCTTCGAGAACTTGCTTTAATGTACATTACCATGGTCTTTGAGAACTTGCTTTAATGTTGCGGTTGCATTTATAGTGCTTCCGTGGCATTTAAGCTTGTAGGTATTTCCATGAATTGTATGAACCACTTTTTCTTTCACCTCTGCCCAGATGGTCCAGTATGTGCCATGTGATAGTCCAGTTAACCATTGATATCCTCGATTGCAAATGGGTCTCCTATTAACCATGGGTTTCAATCTACGTTTACAATGTCTTGTGCTCAAATCTTGATTAGTGCCTTGATGAAGAAAGCATGAAAACTCTTAAAGAAGATAGTTATGTCTATTAGGCACTGTCTTACTCCAAATACCAAGGCGTATGGTTGCACAATCATCTTTCCCAACTTTTCTAATGCAAAGTCTTGCAACAAGCTCGCATAAGCATCCTTTCCATATTCTCCTCAGATAACATTACATGTCTCTTTGATTCTGGAATTGATGCCATGATTCTTCGCCTCTTCACACTCACATACTTTCTTTTTGTAAATAGTGTCTTGCGTTTTGCCCATCAAACCTCGAATCCATTTCCCTTGAATCTTCATCCCTATAATCAAATGTTGTGTGGGCTTGAGAATTATTTGATACCTTATAATATCTTGGAAATGGCAATCTGGTAGACATGTTCATTGATGTCAATTTGTTGCCAATGCCTCTTGAATTTTGTGGTTGAACACTTTCTCCTTCGTAACTCAAGATTCTCCCATCTATATTCTCTGGCATGCTGGCAACAATTACGAACAACATGACAAGTCTCAGATTCTTTGCCCCTTTTGCCCTGCATTCGAGTGGTAACATCAGGATCATTGTCACTAATATCATTAATTCCTGTTATTGCATCACTTATCCCATCAATCTTTGCGTATATTTTTCTTTGTGGTCCCATCTTATTATTCTCAACACAAGACAAGTCTTCTATATCAGTAAGCATGTTTGAGTCACTTGCAACACAAGACAAGCCTTCTATACCAGTGAGCCTGTTCAAGTCACTTGCAACACAGGACAAGTCTTCTATACTAGTGAGCCTGTTCGAGTCACTTGCAACACAAGACAAGTCTTCTATACCAGTGAGCTTGTTCGAGTCACTTGCAACACAAGACAAGTCTTCTATACCAGTGAGTATATTTGAGTCACTTGCAACACAAGAAACCTTTTCTACATCAACATGTGTTACTATAATGTCCTTAATACCTGTGAGCATGCCACTATGATACTCTTGATCACTACTATAGCTTCTTATCAATTTGGATCCCATTTGTGTTATAGTCCTTTTATTATGATAATATTCTGTTGTGTCTTCCATGATATTGAAGGAAACTGTCTTGGGCAAACTTGATTTCAAGAAAGCTAACCCCCATTTACAAGTACTATGAACTTGTAGATGAGACATAGTATTATGTACGTCTAGATGTGAAGTACTATCCATTGCATTTTAAATGACACCTGCACTAGTCAACTTAATTATCTCCACTATACAGAGAAAACTCTAAGCATAGCCCTTAAAGTTGCCAATTGCTAAAACTTCTCTAGAGCAAGATAACATCTCTACTTTTTCCCCCTCAAAATAAGTTTTCTTGATATCTTGAAAGTATGTCTTTGGAACAATTTCATCTTGGTCCCAGAGCATTCTATGTGCTTGCATATCAAATATATCACATTGTAAGATCTCCCAATGTTTCAAAGTCTCCATGTGGATATTTTAAATGCACTTAAGGATTTACAACGTTGGTGATTATCACTACACATCTTTTCTCACCACAACGTTGGAAATGACACACATTCATAGGATCAAGACTATGAATTCGTCCAAAAGCCACCACTTCATTCTTCTTATATAACACTACATCCATCCCCTTTGTTAGGGTGAATACCTATTTTATGTACAAAAATAGATTAGCAACTCAAAAAAAGACACAATAAATAATCATTGAGATTATTATTACTTAATAACTTTTATATTAAATCTAATAGAGAAGGCATTAAACCTAAACCCTACATCCTAAACTTTAAACAATTAATACCAAAACATCTTAACCACCGTAAATCCTAAACTTTAAACATTTAATTCCTAAACCCTAAATCCTAAGCTCCTAAACAATAAATCCTAAACCCTAAACCCTAAACTCTAAATCCTAAACCCTTATTCCTAAATCCTAAATCCTAAACCCTAAACCCTAACCCTAAAATACAACCAAAATTTAATGAATTTTTTTGATTTGTGCAACAAGTTGGATATATCCCCTATCCAACCTGTTGCACAAATCAGAAAAATTACAAAAATCAAGATTTTTCTTGATTTGTGCAATAGATTGGATATACGGTTGAGGGTGCACCCCCAACCGTTTATCTAATCTGTTGCACAAATTAAGAAAATTCTTGATTTTTATAATTTTTCTGATTTGTGCAAGCAACAAGTTGGGGGATATATCCAACCTGTTCCACAAGTCAAGAATTTTCTTGATTTATGCAACAGGTTGGATTGAGCAACAAGTTGGGGGATATATCCAACTTGCTGTACAAATCAAGAAAATTCTTGACTTGTGGAACAGGTTGGATATATTGAGTAACAGGTTTGGGGGTATATCAACCTGTTGCACAAATCAAGAAAATTCTTGACTTGTAGAACAAGTTGTATATATCCCCCAACCTATTGCTTGAGCAACAGGTTGGGGGATATATCCAATCTGTTGCACAAATCAAGAAAATTATTGATTTGTGCAACAGGTTGGATATCCCCCAACCTGTTGCTCAAACAATAGGTTGGGGGTACACCCCCAACCGTGTTGCACAAATCAAAAAATTTATTGATTTGTGCAACAGGTTGGATATCCCCCAAACAGGTTGCACAAATCAAGAAAATTCTTAATTTTTGTAATTTTGTTGATTTGTGCAACAGGTTGGATATATCCCCTAACCTGTTGCTTAATTTTTTTGATTTGTGCAATAGGTTGGATATATCCCCCAACCTGTTGCTCAAGCAACAGGTTGGGGGATATATCCAACTTGTTGCACAAATAAGAAAATTTGTAAAAATCAAGAATTTTCTTGATTTGTGCAATAGATTGGATATACGGTTGGGGGTGCATCCCCAACCTGCTGTTGCTTAAGCAACAGGTTGGGGGATATATCCAACGTGTTCCACAAGTCAAGAATTTTCTTGATTTGTGCAACAGGTTGGATATATTGAGTAACAGGTTGGGAGGTATATCAACCTATTGCACAAATCAAGAAAATTCTTGACTTGTAAAACAAGTTGTATATATCCGCCAACCTATTGCTTGAGCAACAGGTTGGGGAATATATCCAATCTGTTGCACAAATCAAGAAAATTATTGATTTGTGCAACATGTTGGATATCCCCCAACCTATTGCTCAAGCAACAGGTTGGGGGTGCACTCCCAACCTCTTACAACAGGTTGGGAGGTATATCCAATTTGTTGCACAAATCAAGGAATTTTCTTAATTTGTGCAATAGGTTGGATATATCCCCCAAAATCCAACCTGTTGCACAAATTAAGAAAATTCTTGACTTGTGGAATAGGTTGGATATACCTCCCAACCTGTTGCTCAAGCAAGAGGTTGGGGGTGCACCCTCAACCATATATCCAATCTGTTGCACAAATCAAGAAGTTCTTGATTTGTGCAACAGGTTGGATATATCCCCCAACTATCCAACCTGTTGCACAAATAAAAAAAATTCATTAAAATTTGGTTGTATTTTAGGGTTAGGATTTAGGGTTTAGGGTTTAGGATTTAAAGTTTAGGGTTAGGGTTAAGGGTTTAGGATTTAGAGTTTAGGGTTTAGGGTTTAGGGTTTAGGGTTTAGGATTTATTGTTTACGAGTTTAGGAATTAAATGTTTAAAGTTTAGGATTTATGATGATTAAGATGTTTTGATATTAATTGTTTAAAGTTTATTCAACCAACCGTATATCCAATCTGTTGCACAAATTAAGAAAATTCTTGATTTGTGCAACAGGTTGGATATATCCAATACTAGGTACAATCCTCTGCAAAGGCTTTACTTTAAGTAATTATAAGTCTACCTAGTTAAAGTATCCTACTTATTAGGGACAAGCACATAGGCTAAAAGCACACCGATTCATATTTTCTTACATTCATGCTGCATGGTGTATCAGAAGAAATGAAGAAGTATGTGATAAGAAATATTCATAAGAAATATGTACTCCATATCATGGATTCATACCATGGATATCTGGTGGTTGTTAAAGTAGAAAAATGATATGGATTCAATGATATTGTAGTTTTGTACAAAGCTTTAAACAAAGTTTAAGGCTTTTGCAAAGTATAACATATTGTAATAAAGATAAGCAAGTATGCTAAACCTCTTCCAGATTCTATGGTTTTGAATACCTACCTTACAAATACATTATTCAATTCTTCATTCTTTGACTAACAAGTATTATACACATGGAAGAAAAGCATACATGCTAAAAGTACTTGTGTAAATTTTAATATTTCCTTATTTTTTAAATTAATTCAATTCTTTGATTGAATATCTTTTTAAAATTTAAAGGTTATTAGTATATAATATACATAATTTTAAATGTTATTAATGTATAATATTAATAATTTATATATTTATTTAAATTTATATAATAATTATATTATATTTATATTGGTTTAAGTTAATAATGTATATTTTTATTAAAACTAAAATTTAATATCTAGTTAATAGCAAGAAGAATATTGCAGAGATTTTTCATATTAAGAACTACCTTATAAATACATAATATTGTATATTAAGAATGACCTTACAAATACATTAACTAATTCTTCATTGTTTTAGGCATAAGTATTATATAAAGTACATATGCTAGAAGACTTCCCATTCAAAAATATTTTCATTGTTATATTTTTTAAATTAATGTATTTATATATATTTTTTATGTAATAATTATATAATATTTATATTAATTTATAGATTAACAATATATTTTTCTAGCAAAATTATATTTTAATATTAGTTAATAAAAATTTATTATATTATGGAGCAAAAATATTATAAATGCATTTCTTATATTGATAAAGTATCGTGAGAAGAGTTTTTGGAGAGATTTATGGTTAAATTTTATGTTGAAGTTCTTGTGTATGCAATAAGTAGAGAGGTTTGAGTGGTTTTGAGGTTGAGAGAAAATTTGTAATAGATTGTTTTTTAATTTATTTTAAAAAAAAACTTATTGCGTGCCCAATAGGCTGAGAGAGTTTGAGGTTGAGAGATATTTGTGACAATAGGTTGTGAGAGTTTAGGTTAAAGAGGAAAATTTGTGGGAAAAAAGATTTAATGCAAAAGATGGTTTTTTGAAGTTGTTGCATAGGCAATAAGTTTTTGAGAAAAGAATCAGATTTGAAAAAAAATTCAAATTTACAAAAACTTGATTCTTAGAAGTTTTTGTTTACGCAATAGGTTAGAAATGAACTCACCTCTTGCAACATTTTGAAAATTTTGAGAATCCTGCAACAGGTTGATGAGACGAGAGAAGCGTGGAGTGTGAAAGATGAACTTTGAATGAAAGAGAGAATGAAGGACGTTCTACTTATAATAAACCTAAAAGAACTAAAAAAACCTAAAAAACTAAAAAAAGCTGACTTTACCTAAAAGCTATCCATTTCCTATAAAAATCTACTTCTCCTCATTCTCTCTCAACTTTTTTGGAGCTCCTCCACCACCTCCCCACCCAAGTACTCCCTCCCTCCCTTCCCTTCCCCTCTCCTCCCTCCCCTCCCTTCCCCTCTCCTCTTGCTTCCCATCCCCTCTCCTCCCTTCCCACCTCCTCCCGCTTCCCATCCCCTCTCCTCCCGCTTCCTCTCCCCTCTCCCTCCTTCTGCTTCCCCCTTCCCCTCTCCTCCCTTCCCCTCCCCTCCTCTTTTCTCCTGTCCTCTCCCTCCTCCCGCTTGCCCTTCCCCTCCCTTCCCCTCTCCTCGCACTTCCCCCTCCCCTCCGCTCCCTTCCCCTCTCCTCCCACTTCCCCCTCCCCTCCGCTCCCTTCCCCTCTCCTCCCGCTTCCCCCTCCCCTCCCCTCCCCTCCCTTCCCCTCTCCTCCCCTCTTCTCTCGCTTCTCGCTTCCCCTCCCCTCTTCTCCTGCTTCCCCTCTGAGTGGTGAGGGGGAGCTGAGGTGAGGGGAGGGGCGGGGCGGGGGAGGAGCGGGGAGGGGAGGCGACAGGGGAGGGGCGGGGAGGGGAGGGAGAGGGGAGGGGCGAGAGGGGAGGGGAGGGGCGGGGCGAGGAGGCAGGAGGGGCGAGAGGGGAGGGACGGGGCGGAGAGGCGGGAGGGGCGAGAGGGGAGGGACGGGGCGGGGAGGGGAGGGGAGGCGAGGGGGGAGGGGTGGGGAGGGGAGCAGAGAGGGGAGGGGGGGTTAACCTCCCCCAACCTATTGCGCACACAACAGGTTGGCCCAAAGGGACAAGGCAGGGAGGGGAGGGGAGAAGGGAGGGGTGAGAGGGGTAGGGTGAGGAGGGGAGGGGCGAGGGGAGGGGCGAGAGGGGAGGGACAGGGCAGGGAGACAGGAGGGGCGAGAGGGGAGGGGAGGGCCGGGGAGGGGAGGCGAGGGGGGAGGGGAGGGGCAGGGAAGGGGGGGTTAAGTGAGAGTGCTCTCAACGGAAGCAAGAACGGAAGAAGGAGAGAGACAGAGAGCCACACATGTTTTGGTGGGTGCAGAACCACCCTAATCTTCTTTTTCTTTCATTTATATATGTGTTTGAGTATTGTACATAATCGGGGTAAAGGCACAATGACCTTTAACCCCCACAACCTCCCACTTAAAGGACAATGTGCCTTTAAGGGAGAACAACCAGTGAGCATACTATCTAATGCCCATCAATACATGACAATACTCAAACCGTTGACTAGGTAGACTCTTCATCAGCATATCTGCAGGGTTATCTGTATGAACCTTGACAAGCTCTATGCGCTTGTCCTCAAGTACCTCCCTGATGAAATGGTACTTGACCTCAATGTGTTTGGTCTTTGCATGAAAGACCGGATTCCGTGCTAGCTGAATAGCACTCATGGAATCATTATGCAATGTCGGTACACCTATATGAATCCCCAAATCTCCCACTAGCCGATCAAGCCATATAGCCTCCTTGCAACCCTCTGTGGCTGCAACATACTCAGCCTCTGTGGTAGACAAAGCAACACACTTCTGTGCGTGAGACATCCACGACACTGCACCACCTGCAAAGGTGAACACATAACCAGAAGTGGATCTCCTACTATCCACATGCCCTACATAGTCTGAATCTGTGTACCCAAGTACACACATGTCTCCTTTACCAAAGCAAATGCACATCTCCTTGGTACCCTTCATGTACCTCATGATGCACTTAACTGCCTCCCAATGCCTCTTTCTTGGATTAGCCATATACCGGCTAACAGCTCCCACTGCAAATGCAATGTCTGGTCTAGTAGCTATCATAGCATACATAAGACTCCCAACTGCTGATGCATAAGGAACCTTGGCCATCATGGCCCTCTTCTCATCTGATTTGGGACTATCTATATGACTCAGTTTCACATATGGAGGCAATGGAGTACTCACTGCCTTCCCCCCCTCCATATTGAAACGCTGCAATACTTTTGTAACATACTCTTTTTGTGAAAGCCAAAGAGTTTCCTACTCCGATCACGCGTGATGCGCATACCAAGAATATGACCTGCACATCCCAAATCCTTCATATCAAAGGCCTCATGCAACTTGGCCTTTAATGCATCTAGCTCATAAGTATTCTTGCTAGCCAATAGCATATCATCCACATATAGTGCCAAGATTATCAGGCTGTTATCCTTAGCCCTTTTAGTGTAGAGGTAGTGATCAATTTCACTCCTCCTAAAATCCTGGGACCAAATGAAAGCATCAAACTTCTGATACCATTCTCTAGGCGCTTGCTTAAGACCATAGAGACTCTTCTTTAGCTTGCAAACTAAATGCTCTTTTGCCCTTTTCTTCAAAGCCTTCTGGCTGCAACATGTAAATTTCCTCATGCAAATCCCTATGCAAGAAAGCTGTCTTGACATCCATTTGCATAAGCTCCATATCCTCTACTACCACTAGTCCAAGCATGCATCTAAGTGTGGTCATCTTCACAACCGGAGAGAATATCTCATCAAAGTCCACACCCTTCTCTTGCTTGAATCCTTTAGCAACCAAACGGGCCTTGTACCTAGGCACATCATCACCTGTGACCTTCATTTTGTAGACCCATTTACATGGCAATGCTTTCTTTCCATGTGGCAAAGAAACCAAGTCCCAAGTATTATTCTTCATAAGTGAACTCATCTCTGATTGCATAGCATACTCCCACTTGCATTGATCCTCACGCATCATAGCCTCTCTGTAGCAAGAAGGCTCCCCGCAATCAGTAAGCATCACATAGTCTACCCTTGGAACAAACCTATCAGGCAGTCTAGACACTCTAGATGATCTTTTCAATGGCATTTTAGCTTGCTGTCCCACCTGCATATCAGCCACATTTGGCTCATCATTTCCACCAATAGATGATCCATCATCTACCCTTGATTGTATCCTATGGGAGTACTTGGTGGTACCATTTCTTGTACATTTGGTGCATGGATAGCTTGCTATCTATCAACATATGTAGGTGGATTCACATCCTAGAAAGTGATTCTTCTCATTTCCACATCCCTCATGGGTGCCTTATGCATCTTCTTCTCATTGAAGACCACATCATGGCTGCATATGATCTTCTTTGCTTCTGGATCCCAGAGACGATAGCCCATCTCTCCACTTTCACCATAACCCAGAAAGATGCATTTCCTAAACTTAGGATCTAGCTTCTTTCGAAGCTCTTTTGGCACATGTGCATATGCCTCACACCCAAATATACGCAAATGAGAGTAAGAGGGCTTCTTGCCACTCCATGCCTCTTCAGGAATACCACCATCCAAACTCTTACTAGGTGATCTATTGATCACATGCACTGCAGTCTTCATTGCCTCAGCCCAAAAACCACCAGAAAGACTTGCATTGGAAAGCATGCATTGCAACCTTTCTTGAATGGTACGGTTCATCTTTTCTGCAACTGGATTTTGCTCTGGAGTATGAGGGGATGTGAGCTCCCTCTTAATCCCACGTGTATCACAGAAATGTTGAAAGTCATGAGAGAGATACTCTCCACCATTGTCAGTCCGTAGGCATTTAAGCGTTCTACCTGACTGATTCTCAACCAAGGCCAGCCATTTCTGAAATACCTGGAACACATCACTCTTCCGCGCTATAGCATAAGCCCACACTTTCCTAGTTGCATCATCAATGAATGTCACATAGTATTCAGCCCCGCCTAATGACCGTGTAGGCATGGGACCACATACGTCTGAATGCACCAAATCAAGCATTTCAAACTCTTTCTTTCCCCTTCTTTTATGGGCTGATTTAGTTTGCTTCCCATAGAGACAATGCTCACAAAATTCAAAATCAGAGAAACTCAAATGCAGTACATAACCCAAACGACATAAGAGTTTCATTCCATTCTGGCTCATGTGCCCCAACCTGCAATGCCACAAAGAAGTGCTTGGCTGCTCGGTTATTGCAACAACATGATCAAATACCCCTGATACATGTAAGAGATACAAAGTCCCACACTTGGCACCCCTGGCCAAAAGCATAGAGCCCTTCTGAATTTTCCAACTTTGAAAGCCAAAAGTGGTGTGAAAACCAGCATCATCTAGCTGACCCACTGAAATAAGACTCTTGGTCAGCTTAGGCACATGTCTCACATTTTTCAAAACAAATGCAGACTCATTTGCAAAAGAAAACTTTATGTCACCTGCTCCCACTATGTCACATGCATAGTCATTTCCAAGATGCACACAACCTGTCTTTCCACTGTCATAAGTGGAGAACCATTCCCTATGGGGAGTAACATGGAATGAAGCACCAGAATCCAAAATCCAATCCTGGGAATATGCATCATCTGAAGTGGTAAGCAACTCTGTAGATAAAGTAAACATGAAGAGAACATCATTGTCACTATCATGTGTGACTGCATTGATCTCCTCGATCTTCACTTTTCCTTTGTCCTCCCTTGGACTCTCTTCCTTTTGATTTGCACCCCAATTTGCATTCTTTTTCTTATCCTTTTGCTCTCTTTTCAGCTTGTAGCAATCCTTTTATGGCCCTTCTTGCCACAATGGTAACACTCAATGTTTCGTGCCGTGCCCTGGATTTGCTACGAGACTTCCCTCTTTCTTGGGACTTCCCCCTGAACTGTGATCTACCCCTTTGCACATTTAAGGCTGCATCCTGCTTGTTGCCATCCATAGACTTCCGTCTAATCTCCTCGGCCAACAAGCTACCCACAACATCATCAAATTTCAGTACTCCACCAGGTGCAGAGTTACTGACAGCTCTACGGAAGGTATCCCATGAGGATGGCAATAAACATAAGAGAAATATTGCCTTAGTCTCCGCATCAAAATTCATTTTCTGAGCCTGAAGCTGGCTGAAAATAATATTGAATTCATTCAAGTGAGAAGCAATGGAGACCCCTTCATTCATCTGCATCTCAAACAACCTCTTCATGAGGTAAACTTTATTAGAGGCAGTTTCCTTCTCATAAGTGGCACACAGTTTCTTCCACAAATCTTCCATAGTTTGCTCATTTACTACTGTGAAATAAATTGACTCTGCAAGATGAAGTCTAATAGTAGACTTTGCTAATGCATCCAACTCATTCCAATCATCCTCAGACATATTTGCAGGCTTAGCTTCAATCCCTGCCAAGGGTTTAATCTACTTCTTTTAAATAAGCACATCCCTTATTTGTTCTTTCCACAAAGAAAAGTTTGTCCCATCAACCTTTTTAATGTTGAAAAACTCCTTTTCAGACATGGAAGAGGATGCCATGATGCAAATAAAGCAAAATCCCAAATGCTAGTGCCTCAAGAGAGAATCACACCAAATACCAGGTGCACCCAAATGTGTATGCCACAATAGAGTGAAATATCACCAAAACTCAAAGCTCAAAGCATTAAAAGATGCATCTGACTCATGTGCATATACTATGCATCCATATGAGCAAATTTGGCCCAAAAGAAAATGCCAATAAGTGCCAAATGACTCAAGCATAAACACTGTCCACTGGCATATGCATCAATAATATCTCATCCAAGAGAGCATAGCACTAATAGTGCATCACCTGCAATGTGTCAAAGCTGTCCCTCAGCATAAAATAGCATCCATGTGCAAAGCGTCCATAAAAATAGCATCCCACAAGGCAATTTGGGCCTATCAGTGCATCCAATAAGGACCGTAATGCATCCAAATGGCCTATAAATCATCCACGACAACCTAATGCATACCACGAATGAGCGCACACTGCTCAAACTGCAACCAGAGTGATCTGCATAAGGTATGCTCAAGAAATCATATTCCCACGGTAATGACCGCTACTGAAAATAGAACCTGAGATGCCTCAAAACATGGGCGCCATTGCATAATCGGACTCAGCGAGAAAATCTGCAAAAATCTCTCTTCTTCCAGAACTCCAAAATCCCAACCGATGAGTGAGAAATGGGAGTCAATACTTATCCACTGCCATGTGGCATAAATCTAAGGTTTCAAAACCTTAGAATGAAAAATGCATAACAGAGAGATGAACTCGAATACACAGAGATCTATAACTCTGAAAATCCTCCACTGAATTGCGCAAGAACTGATAGGTAGGGGTTTTTGGGCATCCGAAACGCAATGGGACAGACGGTTTTGGAAACCGTGGTCTCAATCACTGGGTCCAACACACGGACTGAAAAACGTTTTTTGGAAACAGAGCTGTTTGTAAACTCCACTGGAGTGCGAATGATGAGCAACATAGAAGTTTTAGGACCTTCTGAGTCCACTGGAACTGACAGATCTGCAAATGGTTGCTCCAAGCTTGAGTTCTAACACCCAGGCAAAAAACGCAGGAACTGACACAGTGAGTCAGAAATCCAATGAAATGATCCCAGATTCAAGAATGAAGGTGTTTCCAAGCTCCTAAAGTGAAGTGGACACCAAAAGCAAGCAATAGTTGCCTCTACAAGTCAATGCGGAGTCTCTGTCATCGAACGGAACAGGGAAAAGCTCAAAAAACGACTTTTTCTTTGAAACCACTTAACAGGATCTCAAAACCACTTCGCAAAGCCAAAGTGACTTTTCCAAAGGTTCCTCCAAGGTCTCTACACACTCAGATGCAAGTAAAGTCACCCACAAAGCTTCCCACAGAGCTTCTCCTTCCGCCCACAGAGCTGCTGAGCTTCAAGCATTCATGCACGCTCAGCTAGATCACCCGAGCTCTGATACCAGTTGAGAGTGCTCTCAACGGAAGCAAGAATGGAAGAAGGAGAGAGATAGAGAGCCACACACGTTTTGGTGGGTGCAGAACCACCCTAATCTTCTTTTTCATTCATTTATATGTGTGTTTGAGTATTGTACATAACCGGGGTAAAGGCACAAGGACCTTTAACCCCCACATTAAGAAGGAGAGGGGAGGGGCAGGGAAGGGGGGGTTAGCCCCCCCTTCCCTGCCCCTCCCTTCCCCTCCCCTCTTGCCCCTCATGCCTCCGTGCCCCCTCCCCCTCACAGGAGGCGTCCCTCCGACGCCTCCCGCAACAGGGAGGGGGCGGGGAGGCATGAGGGGTGAGGAGGGGAGGCGAGAGGGGGGGAGGGCGGAAGGAGGACGGAGGGGCGGGGAGGAGAGACGAGCGGGGAGGGGAGGCAGGAGGGGCGGGGAGGGGAGGCAAGAGGGGAGGGGGGGAGGAGAGGCAAGAGGGGGGGGAGGGTGGGAAGGAGGATGAGAGGGGCGGGGAGGGGAGACGGGTAGGGAGAAGAGGGGAGGGGAGGGGAGGGGAGGCGCAAAGGGCAAGGAGGGGAGGCGAGAGGGGAGGGGAGCAAGCATGACGGGAGGGGAGACGGGCGGGGAGGAGAGGGGAGGGGCGGGGCGGGGAGGGGCAGGGCAGGGAGGGGAGACGGTGGGAGGGGAGGGGAGAGACGGGGAGGCGGGAGGAGAGGGGAGGGGCAGGCAGATGGGAGAGGAGGGGAGGGGAGGGTGGGGATTAACCGAGACGGGAGGGGAGGGGAGAGACGAGGAGGCGGGAGGAGAGGGGAGGGGTGGGTAGATGGGAGAGGAGGGGAGGGGAGGGCCAGGAATTAACCCCCAAACTGTTGCGCATGCAACAGGTTGGGGGGTAGTCCCCTTCTCTCCTTAAGTGGGGGTCCTTCAGGGCTTTTAAAAAAAACTTAAAATATAAATTTAATTAATTTAATTTGAAAAAAAATAAAATTAAAAAAATTAAACTAAAATTTAAATATATAAATAAATAATTAAAATAAAATAAAAATAAAAAAGTAAATCAATAAATTTAATTTAAAAATTAAAATTAAATAAATAAATAAAATTTTAAAATTTTTAAAATTTTTTTAGAAAAAATAAATTAAAATTTAAATATATAGATATATAAATAAATAAATTTAAATAAATAAAATAAAAAATTTTAAAAATCAAATAAAATTTTAGAAAAATTAATTTAAAAATTTTAAACTATGTTTATAAAAAATTTTAAATTAAATTATTTATGTAAAAAAATATTAAATTAAACAATAGTATTTTAAAATATAAAAAAATATTTTTAAAAATATATTTAAACTTGTAAATTTTTAATTTTTAATATTTAAATATTTAATTAGCAAATTTTTTAATATTTTGAGTTCAAAAATCATTGTTATTCTCATTTTTTATTTTTGATCGCTTTGCAGAAAACTATGGCTTCGAGTTTTGGTTCCAAAGTGTCTTTCAAATATCTTGAACATGCTTGGTATTTTGGAGCGCAAATCAAAGTATTTTTGGTGATCACTGCCAAGAATGTGTCAAGCGTGAAATATTCTCCAGAGGTAGTAAGAAATGGTGGCATGGTCTCAACCATCAACATCAAAGAAAACAATTTGATAGAAGTTGTGTGCAAAGGGAAGAATGACGATGTGGTCTATAAGTTACGAGTTACAGACAAGCACTTCTTGAAGCCCTTACCAGATTCAATTGAGGGATCCCAAGAATTACTTGGTGCCTTGGAAGCATTCAAGAAAATGTGGAATGCATTTCCAAGTGGTAGTGTTGTACCTTCAGTAGCAGTAAGTACACTATCTATAACATGTAACCCTCAAGTTGTACCACCAATATCTGTGGCGATAACTACGATATCTCTAGCAAGAGTAACTACAATATCTACAGTAGTAACTACAGTATCTCCAACTGTACCTACACCATCGACTGCTGCAACTACAAGAACAAGGAGTGATCGTGGAGCAGATTCAAGTTCCACAGCTATTCCCAGAAAGAGAGCAAAAATAAGTCCTACTCCACGTGCATATTGTTCAAGTGCAGGTTATTTAAGACCAGGTGAAAAATTGGATAGTGATGATTAGGAGGATCCGCAAGAAGAAGATACAAGTCTCGTAGACTTTTATATAAGTGTGGCAAACTTACATCCTCCAGAGGATGAGGGGTACATTTGGGGATTTTCACAATTCAGCATGGCCACAATGCTTATTGATCGAGCTTGGCTATTCACAAATCAAAAAAAGCTGGATATGACATTTGCATGCAAATTGTATGAAGATATGAGGAAAACAAGAACTCCATTTGCCAGTAATATCACTCTTCATCCTATGGCATTTAAGAGACTTCAAGAAGATGATCCTACATTGCCTGATGTCACATTTCAAAAGCGCATGGATTTTCTTGATGCTTTTGAGAACTTTAGAAGGAGTGACTTTGTTTGTGGAGAGTCTTTGTACCAAAGCCGATATGGGACTGACATCGAGAAGAGATACATGCTGGCAAAGAATAGATTCTTGGAAAGATGCAGGTTTGAGCCCATTGATGGGCAACACTTTTGTGAAGCTTGCAGGATCACCCTTGATGAGGGAAGAAAAGGAAACTTGCCACAAATTGAGTGGATGGAAAAGTTTCAATGGGTCATTTGTCATGTATATTTAACGATGACTCAAAGTATATTCTAGAATCAAAAAGGTTGAATTTTGCTCCATTTAGGTTGAAAAAAAGCTCTTCTCTTTCTGAGATCCTGATAAAGGCAAGGGAGTTATGGGTGGGCTATGGAAAGCCACAAATAGTGAAGGGCAGGAGACCTACATCTGAGTACTTGGCAAAGAGGACTCGATTCTATAGATGCTTGAAAGGTGTTGTAAGCAATACGCAAGGCATACCAAGTAATAAGGTTAAGGCAAAGGATCTGAACACCATCGTTGCAAGATACAGGGATGTTACTTGCATTGTCTTCCACGAGGACTCAGTGTTTCAAAGCATACTGGATGTTTACCAAGCATATGAAATAGGAAAGATATCCTTTGAGGCACCAGAGCACACTACAACTCAGAGGAAAGAAATAATGAAACTGATGTCTATTGTTTGGTGGAAAGCATTAAGGTTTGTTCCAGATGCAATAATAGAAGAAGTATGCAAGAAGATCCTAAGCGGTGACTGCTTCTTTGGAAAGAAGAGCAAGCATAGCAACTTGGATGAAGTGGTCACCCGAATGATTCAAAGTGAGGCTGCTCTCTCGGCACTATTCTTTTTATTGAAATTTGATGATGAGTTAGCTGACAAGTCAATTAATGTGGATAAGAAGAAAGCACTTAGTCTAGGTCACAACTCCTTGACAAGACATGGGCTAGAAAGTGGTTGGCTTCAATGGATGCAGATGCCACACCAACAAAGGATATAAGAGCTAAAATGCTAAAGATTGTTGAGACAGAATATATGGACATTAAGAAAAAGGCCTTGTAGTCCACTGCCCAAGGTAGAGCAATTGGTGGTTTAGCTGATTGCAATTAGATACACCTAGTGCCAAAACCATAGATCCATTCCACCTCAGCAAGCTCCCTAGCAACCCCACGTGCATGGCCCAAAAGCCTTGTGAAGACGACTCTAGGGGTAGCACTCAAGCCCCCAAGTTTTTCCTCAAGATTGATCCCTACAATCCCCTACCCCGATCTTCATTTGAGATTCAAACTATAGGGAATCTAAGTCTAGGCAAGTGCTAACATTGGCACCCACATGCAAGAAACTCACTTGTGGTAAATACAACCATGGACCGAGGTGGTACACCTGGTGCATGGGGTGGATCATGCAAGAGCTAGAGCATGCAAGAAGATTATAATAAGTGGACCAAATAGGAGATCATGTACAACAAAGTCAAGTACAAATGATGTTGGCCAAGGTGGTAGATGGAATCTAGTACACATGTGAACTAGTAGAAGGGAGAGTTGCAACTCCTCAAGGAGGCAGCTACCCCTTAGAGGAGAGAGAGAGACTGAGGATCCGACACTAGAAGAGATCAAAATGAGATGAGTATAGATACAATAGACTAGCTAAAGATATAAAACCTACAAAGAATTCTTGAAGACAAGAAGAAAGTGTTTCTTTAAGGGTGTATCAATGTAGTATTGCACAAGAGAGGAAGAGAAAGAGAAAGGTGTCTCCTCACCATAAAGGAAGCAATACCACATAGCATCAATTATTTGTACTTGGGCCTAGATCCCCCTTTTCTTGCTACAACTCCCTTATTGTACTCTTGTATTGCTTGAAGTGTTCGTTCCCACTAAGCATCTCCATATGCCTTTACAGTTATATTGTAGCAACCCATTAGGATGTTGATGCCTGGTTATGATTGACTTCCCCTTTTGTAACCATAGTAGTATCACTAAGAGTAGAGTGATTGAAAAAGACCATCGACAATCATTTTCAAGTCAACAAAAGATTTAAGAGGTACTTTCCCAAATGGCCATGCTTAAGAAACTCAAAGAGATAGTCACCTAGGTTGAGGATGCCCACATTTTATCTAAATGAGATTCTCCTATTGGTGGTGAGAAATCCCAATGATATCCCACCAGATGATGAGATCACTCAGCTCAAGAAGGAGATGGAGGTACCATGACAACAAAGGGAAAAAAGTCACGAGGTGTTTTAGATCAAGAAAGATCTTGAGAAGATTAAGAAGGCCAAGAATGGGATCTACAATGACCATCACAAAGCCGCCTCCACACTCGATTGGCAAACAATACCTCTAGCTCTTGCACAATGCCATCCGGACCTACAACGTCTGGCTCTAGCAATAGCTCACATCCAGGTGACCTCTACATCAAAACGCCGCCATAGCACTAAGTCAATGACCATGATGGACCAGTGCCTTCTCCATTTCACGATTGTCTGCAAACATCTAATCGACTACCAACACACCGTCTCCACCATCGGGATCTACAACAATGCTACGAATGACTCGGTTGATTGGAACACCTCACCAAGACTCACAAGCTCTGACTCACAATATCAGCAATGCTGCTAAGCCTCAAGCAATCCTTAGGAGTGCCAACAATTTCTAAGACTCTCGCCTAGCACTATGGTTTCATCAACTAAGACCCAGTCCAAATGCTCTCCAACGCTCTCCAAATGCCTATGTCCACAACCACCAAGCTTCCAAGCGGCTGATGATCTACAAGCTCGATGAACTATAGCATCTCTTTCAACATCCGGAAGTGCTCCTCCAACAAGACCAGGTGTGTCTCTACCATCGACAACACACGACCATGAAAGGCCTACAAGCAAGCAGCTCTCAACAAACGACTCTCGCAATCGACCAGAATCTTTACTAGAATGTTTGTAGATTCTGATAGAATCTCAAAGATTCCATCAAATCTTATCATCATAAGGGGTTTGCTACCCTTGTGACACATAGCACGCCCACGTAACAACATGTGGCTAACTTGGCCATGTCATCCATCTTAGCTAACACATTAACACCTATAGGGCCATGTCATCAGGAGCCCCTAGCATGCCACATCATCAATGACTCAACCGACACATCATCATTTGAGTCAATAGCCAATCACCATGCCACATCACATATCCTAGTTAGTAGGCCACATCAGCACTAACTGCCACCTCAACAGTCTAATCAACAAGGCCATGTCACCTTGCATAGTCAGCATTACTACATCATTAAGACTGCCACCTGAACATCTTTGCCATTGCATCTGCCATGTGGTACTCAGCCTCTTGCTAGGCACACTTACCTCTTATTAAGCATTACATATGCATAGAAGTGCCACATCAGCATAGTGCCCTAGTGGCACACCCCTTGCTAGGCACAGTTCTTCATTTTCTGCATGTGACTCATCCTAATTCATCATCACTGTGCATTTGCACCATTTTTGCCCCTCCTCATTGAAGTCAAGGTGTCTTCTTTCTCTTAGGTAGCTGGAACATACAACCTATGCCTAGAATCCTTGGACTTTGGAGTTTGAGCTATACTCCTTCCATGTGCACATTGCTTGCAATCATTGGCCTTGGGGTATTTGGGGGTCAAACTCCCTGAGCTTGTCCATTGAAGTGGATCATGCAGCCTGATCACCTCTAATCACTGATTACCCTACATTCAACAACTGTACTCTTTGGATGTTAATAATTACTCATCTTTGTAGGGTTACCTAATCAATAAGGCTAGTGATGAAAGTTTGAAGACCACCTACCGATTTCTATCTGAGTTCATCATATTGAAGAAGGGTGAAGGGTATGTAACAAGGCAATACGAGGCTTGCATGATGTCACTGCAATGGAGGACCAAGTCATGGTAGACTGGTTTACTATCTTCAAAAAGGCATTTGAGAACTAGCTATGAGTGGTGAAATGGGGTCAGAACCACTACAAACTCAGCCCACATCTCTACATGCTGCACCACTGTTTAGTCTTAGGATGAGTGCCCTTGGCCAAATATACTACTTCTTCTAGGAAGAGCATGGACATTAGGAGTGCAAAATGATGAATAAGAGCCAAGCAACCAGGGTGGACAGACTCAGGACATGGGCAAGGGTTGGGTGACCAGGAAGAGCATGTTGACTAGGAAACTGAGCATGAGGCACCAAAGGAAGAGCATGAAGAGTAGGCTACCAAGCTAGATGAGGTTGAAAAGACCCAAGGGCCAAAGGGGAACAGTGTTGAGGGCACTTCTGAGCCAAAATAAGACAATTTGAAGGGGAACAACATAGAAGGTGCCTCCAAGGGCCAAAGCAAGACATTTCCGAGGGGAACAGCTAGAAGGCACCTCTGAAGACATTGAAATAGAAGAGGGTGATAAGACATCCAAGTGATAGGAAGGTGATATCATGCCTTAGGAGTAGAGGGAAGTTTGAGGTGATGCCGAGTCTTTGCAACAGGCTGAGCAACAGAAAGGTGGCTCAGCATTGGCACCACTTACTTTGTCTCCACCTCCTTCACCTCTTCAAAGCCTCGCCCATGTGGAACCATTTCCCTTAGATCTCCTTCTCACAAAGAATGATAACAAGATCGGGATGCCACTGAGAGCTAGTGGCAAGTGCTCAAGGAAACATGGTGCATGCAGCACATGCCTTGAATTTTTTGGCCAATCATTGGATTCCTCCCCAAGTACCGGAACACAACCTATTCTTACAAATGAAGTATCGGGAGGAGGTAATGAGGTTTTTAAAGGTCCAACAGACTGGCAACTTGCACCAAGCCGAGGAAGATTTGTCAGTAGAGTAGTGCAAGTCACTGCAAGAGCAACTAGAAGGCAAAAATGTGATGTACGATGAGTTGATTCAGACCCACTCACAATTGCAACAAGCTCACAATGAGTTGAAGTCAGACTTTGGCAACTTGTAATGCAAAGTGGAATGACTTAAGGCAATCTAGAGCAAGGCCTAGGAAAATGTCATAACGATTACCAGGAAGAATGTAAAGCTGTAGCATGCCCTGCGGTGCTTGCAAAGGAAGACCTCGAAAGATTGGCAACAGGCAATAGGTACCTTGGGCTCAACTTGAGGCCTTGGAGTAGGAGAATGTGTGCTAAGGGAGGCTACCAGAGAGGGTCACGAACTGAAGGAGGAGAATGCATGATTGTAGACTAGGCTAGAGAAATATAGTCAACTCCAACACTTAATCTACCTCCTCTAAGTACCCGATGAGCACCTAGATAAACTGCCTCATCAACAGCCACCAGACAACGATGGCATCGATGGCCAAGCTGGTGTGTGCAACTTCTGAAATTTGAGCCAGTAGGTTTGCACCTCAAGACAACACTCCACTAAAGGGAAGGTGCCTCACAGACAAAGGCGGTGTAAGGGATCTCAATGCAAGTGCTCGTGATGTTACATTTAATAGGCCGAGCGAAGAACACCAAGCAAGCTACCCAAACCAACTGCAGCTTTGAAGATGCAATGGTGCCGGTCCAAATTTTGGCAAAGACAACAAACATAGGGGTGTAGACAAAGCATACAGTTGAGGCTAAGCCCATTTTGCCATCCCAGGGTCTCCTCAATGCAGTTTCAACCACAAAAGTTTTGCACCACATTGGATCAGGAGGAGCAGGTCTAGAGGAGATGCCCATTTGCTATCAGGTATATCGGTAGCCTAAAGAGATAGAGATGTTTGCTCCCCCCCATTCTATGCACCATTGTGTTTTGGAATTTGTGTAGTTGGCAGTCTCAATAAACAACAAAAAAAAAATAAGGGTGTTCAATCGTTTTGTCAAGGAGTGCACTCATCAACAACATAGCATCTTCAAAACCGAGCACATGTTGATTCTCGCCAGTGTACATGCCAGCTGTCGAAGCCGACTATGCCCGAGCTACCCACCTACTATGGCAATCTTTGCAGGAGCTTGAGAAACTAATAAGTAGCCATGTGATAGAAGCCAAGTCCATGTGCAACAATATACATGACCTGTGTAAGGATCCCAGCATGACATGGCAAGAGCGAGTTAGCCAGGTCAAGCAATACAAGGCCAATTTTGCAATGGCATTGGACATTGATGAACCATCTGAAGACCCAATACAGGAAGCCTGGATGATGGATTAGCTCAGTAACCCCTAGTAGCCTCCTATAGATATTACTAAAATTTATCCTTGGCTGCCAAGGGGGCTGAAGCCAAGCCACCACGTTCCCCTCTCCACACTTCTACCGTAGATGAGGTTGATTCATCCTGAAAACCAATCCATCCCCGATCTCACCTCCATCAAAGGCATCATCGATGACCACGAGGCTTCAACCCTGGAGCTTCCACATTTAAGTAATGACTCTTCCTTGCTAGTCCGTGGGGGACATGGCCAAGGGTAACTGAGGTGAGATGTTAGCCTTTAGGCTAACATGGAGTCATGCATAGTCATCAAGTGTAGACCTCAGTTGGAAGTGGTGGATTTGGCCAAGCACTAGTTTTGTAGAAGAGGTGCACTTGATCCGGGCATCACAACCAATCAGCCGGTGAAGGTTAATGCACCGAGCCATACTCTTTTGGAAGGCGATTCGTTAGGTAGTGATATGATTTTAATAGGCAAAGGGGAGAACAAGAGGGCAGTGTGCTGAGTTCTCTTCCTATGACCTGAGTTTGCTAGGATAGGGAGTGTTCAGAGGGGGCTTGGTTGTTATCAAGTGGATATAATTCAATGAAAGTAAATGATTGATTGCTTATTCAATTGTGCTGTGTATACTCCACTGTCTTAAGTCACAAGTGTTTGAATTGTGTACATGACTCGGTATTCTCGTGTCATCACACACGGTTCTCTTATGGTAGCTAACCCTGACATCTGAGTGTTTTATATATTGGCACTTGTTCTGCACCCAAGCATGTTCACCTTAGGATTGCAAGATCATCTTCACCAAGCATAGTCCGAGTTGGGTTGTCATCGAGCACCTCTAAGTTAGTCGGGTGAGGGAATTGGACCATCAACTATTGGCTTCACATGCAAAATGAGAGGGATTTGGTGTTAGATCGAACTTGGTGGAACCCCTTTCAAGTCTGTGCATTCCCAAGTGAATACAATTTGGTAGGGAGATCTTTATTTATCTAGATATCTTCGGTTCCTCAATCAATCCCATGTTGATTTCTTGAATTACTTGGCCTTCAATCATTTATCCATGGCCATTGACTCAATTGATTCGACTTGCTAGCTATTATTAGACTTTGCATTTTCCTTCTTTGCCTTCGATGAAGCCCTTCAAAAAAGCCATCTATGGCTCTTTGGCATTGTTGATAGCTTCTCATAGCGCATCGATCATTGTGACCAAAACATTGTTCATCACAAGTAGCTTTTCTTCAATGTCAGTGGTGTAGTCTTCTTCTACCTTCATACATTTGGGGTTGCATTTCTTTTTTATTGTGCCCTTACCAATCGATATTCGCACTTCATTCTCCTCTTAGGATATTGTTAAGGTCTTTGCCCCACCAATTTGGTGCTCTTTAGAACAGCTTGGGTACCCCTCTTCTTGCTCTATCTTCATGATGATGAAGGTCGATTTGCAATATTTTAAAAGGCATAGGTATCATAATGGTCATGTGCACTTTTTGGTTTGAAGCTTGTAGCATTTTAAGGCTTTGCATTATTTATCATGCAAAAGCACATTGCTAGAGTAGCGTGACATACATACATATATACCTTAAACTAAACACATCTACCCATTGGCATATGCATGGAAAAGAAGTAAACACATATAGATATATACACATATGCATGCAAGCACACCTTGTAGTCTTATATCAATCCTAATTAGTTTTCTCTTGGAGTAAAATAGTATGAAGATAGAAACCAAAGTACACAGTCGGCCTTATTGTTTCAATGTTTCATGAGCTCATGCATTTTGATCCATAGGATAAAGCCAAAATCTTTCCAATCAATGTATGACATCATTATTTGAAGCATTACTTTGCTTCTTAAAATAAACATTAATTTTTCACAAAGGGTAGGAGCTTACATTTAAAATCCCTTCCAATGTTTTAAGTCACTCTCATAATGCCTTGATGCACTTTGTAATGCTATTAGCTATACTTATAATGATGCTCTAGAACATTGCATTATGACACTTCTTCCTATTTTTAAAAGTCATTCAGCAATGCAATTATACTTCACTTATAGATGTTAGTAAATTCATAAATTTCATCACTAAGAGTATTTTAACCAAAAGTAGCACAACCTATTTTAAGAACTAGATTTTGGTAATCATCATGCCTAGTTGTGTGGTTTTTAGCTAAATGTGTGTATTTTAAGATGTGCCTTTTTTTTCCTTTTTTGTCTCTTTGGCCTTTGTCATGTGAGCCAAACACTCATTAAATACAATTCAAAAAGTATTCTATATTTTAGATAACAAATATGCCTATACAAGTTGTCTAAATCATATTCAAATAGCTAATAACATGGTAGGTGCTAATTCAGCTTCTAACACCTTCCCCCTATCATCAGGTAAAAATGTAACGTGCAAACATATGTCTTGTCATATGTGTGAGCTAGATTTAAATTCTTTTACAGCTTTTATGGGTCCGTGCAAGTTCTTATTATCACTATGGATGGGCCTTCCAATCCATATAGGATTAAGCATCACTTTAACTTGACTTAGGTCAAAGATGGTAGAGTAGATCTTTGTTACAAATCTCAAATTTATTGGACATGTGGAGATAGTTATTTCTAATTTTCATGCATTCTTTGATGTGTTTGCATGTCATAGTTTTTGGAAGTGTGTTCTCCAACTAATTCAATTATGAAATGGCATTGCAATTCTTAGGTTGTAGAAGTGCAAAAGGTTAGTATTGGGTCACATCCATGAAAAGGAGTTGAAAGGGGAGCACTTGAGAAATGCTAGAGCTAATGTATTAGAAGCATGGATTCCATATAGTAGGTAGAAATCCAAATTTATGTGGCTAATGTTGATACAGATTTGTAGGATTTGCTTAATAGTGCCATTGAAAAACCATTGCCTAAATGGAAATAAAAGTTTGCTAGATGTTGAGTTGGTGCAAATGATTTTGAGTACCTTCTCACATAAGGTATTTTCCTTGATCAGATAGCAAACTATTCGACAAGGGTGATTGCAAATTATTTTGAGAAAAAATAATACAATGAATGGCATCAAGCATTTGAAATTGTTGTAGCCCATTGCATAGTGAAGTTTGTGAGGAAAACTTTTTATTATTATAGAAGCAATATGAGGAAAGGGGGAAATGATGTTGATACTATTGTTGGTTGGAGCAAGCCTAATGGTCTAAGGTAATAAGCTTTATTAAATTGAAACAAGGGTATGTCTTTATGAATTCAAATACTAAAAGTCATAATTTTGGCCATAAAAAATTTGCATGGATATTTTCTGGTGGTTTGTAAAGCATAGGTAATTGGCTAATGGATGGTCATGGTGTGTCTATGAATACAAAGGTATTAAGGCTATTGGGCAACAATCCTATGAGATTGAAATACTAAAGTTCCCTCAAGGATAGCATGCTAGTTGTGAGCTAAGATTTTATAGACTGTTATGTTTGTACTACAATTGTATAAACATATATCATCATTTCCTTACCACTCAAAAGGGATGGAAATGTAACCATGAGAGCTCATGAGAATGGGCTTGGGAAACTCTGGGTATTCTAGACACTTGCATTAGGTTCACGATTGTCTTCTACCTAGCTGATGTATTGATTGCGGTTTGTATTGTCAGAAAGCAAGCAGCGGTGATTTCTACCCCAATTGATCATCCTCAAACTTAAGATTGGTTTGGAGCCATGGAAATATATATATAGTATGTGGAGTTTTTCAAAACACTATACAAAAAGTAAGGTTTCTAGTTTGTAGTTGTATAACTTAATCTTGGACTAGCAAAATCCTCAATTGAGATGTTGTAGTGCAAGCATTGATATTCTTATGATCAAATTGGATCAAAACAAAGCCAATGCCTAAAAAAGCACCCATTTGAATATTTGATGGCTAATTGAAGTTTGAGAATGCTAGAACTCTTTCTATTATTAGCTCTTATTTTAGTTGAAGAAACACCATTTGACAATCCTTAAACCATTGGAGTGGTAGCTCTTTCTTGAGTAACTTCTGGTAGACTTAAGTGGGTAGCTAAGAGTGAGTTGGTCTGTGACAGCGTAGGCTGTGGGGAGTACCCCCTGAAAATTAGCCAATGTTTGTAACTTCTTTTTGTAATCCCCTTTTTTTCTCTTTAATAATAAATCCAGCTTGTTTCTTGTTAAAATTAAAAAAAACTTCTTTAGAGGTGCGATTATTTTGAGCATATTTTTCCATGAATTTGGCACAAAAATTTAACAATGCTAAGACGATTTTAGTTTGCTTTGTTGAGATTAACACTAGATAGTTTGCTATTGCCAAGACTCTATTGGATCTTGAATTCCAATTGTTGAGATTATATGGCCTAGGGACTTGTGTTTCTCTAAATTGATTGTGAATCAAAAATATCTATAAAATTTTATACATGATTTCATGTGCAATATATGATTACATCATCCTGTTGACTATGAGTGATTCTTCCATGATTAGTGGTTCTAAAGACTATTCAGTAGTCTTTGAGAGTTGGCGATTTATTCAAACCAGATGGCATCATGCTAAATATATAGTGATTAAACAAAGTTTAGTATGCCATTTTGTATAATCTTTCAAAATGAATAACATTTTGTTACCTACTTAATCTAAAATATTGCCAGTATGGGCCAATGAGTATTGATCCTTTATTATGAATGCATTTAATCGGTAAGAATCAACATAAAACTTGTATTGACCTTACTAACAAAATGTGGTTATGTTGCCTAATCACATTTTTTAGGACGATCAGAATTGCCTAAGCTATTTCGAGTGACCATCAACAGCCACATGAATTGGTAATAGACATTTGTTGTTGTTATGGAGGACTTGCCATCCTTGGTAAAGACATTCAAGAAGAGAATAAGAAGATGCTTGATGTCTTCTACATGGACTCCATGTGGTGGTTGAGAGTTAAGCATGAGTAGTCTGGGACCAATGAAGTGGTTCATGTTTAGGAAGAACTTGGTTTGCATTGAAGTTTAGAATGCATTTGTTATTCATCATCCAATCCGCCTTTAGGATGGATTTATACACTTGGCTTGGCCACCCCTTGTTTGGCAAGGTGGGCTTGGATGTGGTCCATTGACATTGACAGGAGCTTTGAAGATTTTATTGGGATCAAGATCCATTGGATAAGGCAAGGAAGGAAGAGGTGTAGTTGTGGGACTTGTAATACAAATGAAGCATCTGATTCACTCAAAAATAAAAGGTGCATGGTGGGGCTAGTCGTATGGTGGGGTTAAGAAGGTGCAAGAGAAGAAGCAACTTTATTCGTTTGTCCATCACAGAGTAGATTTTGAGTCAATTGGAATTTGGAAGTTGGATTGTGGGTTCTATTCTTGAGTCATATCTGCCGACTTAAGAGTACATCAGCATCACGTGTTCTTGAATCTAAAGAAAAGACTCAAAAAAGTATCTTATGGACAACCTCAAGGAGTAACTTATGGACAAGCTCAAGATTACAAAGGTTTCAAGAATTTTAAGCTGCATCAAGCATGGAAACTTGACGCCAGAGAGTAGATTGTAGAATTGCGAATGGAATGTTAATCGCAAGCCAAACAGTGATTCTTGAACTCGCAATTGTCATGTCATGAATAATTCGGAAACTTGTCACTTGATTCACCAGATCTGTTAAGCAGATGCGATAATGTGCGCTTTTGGGTGAAGTGTTTGTTATTAGCATAGCACTCACGTTCCACAATCAATCCACAAAACTGATGGTGACATTCCGCATGATGATAAGAAACATAATGCCGCATGCGGGTGTTTCTCAAAGTGACATAGTGCCACATCATGATAGGAGGGAATGGGAGAGAGAGAGAGGGAAATGGGTAGCAATGACTGAAAGCAGATGGGGGGAAAGAAAAAGGAGGAATGGGAGTGGATGCGAGAGAGAGGGAAATGGATAGACATTAGGGGAAGGGGATGGGAGGGGGAGAGAGAAATGGGAAGGGAAATTTAGAGAGAGAGAGAGAGAGAGAGAGAGAGAGAGAGAGAGAGAGAAGGGGGGGTAGAGGCAAGGGGGCAATTTTTCGAGGTTCTTTAAGAGGAGCAAAGGGAGAGGTAGAGAGGAATTTAGAGGGGGAATGGGAGAGATGGGCAATTTAAAGGGAAAATGGGAAGGGCTTCTCCCAAGAGGGAGGTGGTGGGAAAGCCGCATGTGATCGAAGGCTACAAGCCATATTTTTTGACCACTTCTCAACTAGAAAACCTCTAGCACATCACTTTTCCCACTGTTGAAGTCTGATGAGAGGCATGATGCCTCATGTGGGAAGCATTTACTAGTGCAAGCAATGAGATGTAATCTTGGTGCGCAATGTAGGGGTAGTCTATTGTTGCAGTTAGATTGTAAAAGGCCTATGTGGCCACAAAAAGGTCTTAATGCTACTGCAATCAAACTTGTTAAACTACAATGTGTCCTCTAGGGTTATCTCAAGCAATGTATCCTCTATGGTTATCTCAAATTTAGGTACCTACTAGATCAAGTGCATTGGCCAAATTAAAGGCTCATTGTTGTTTTAGAAGGTAGTAGGGCTTTGCAATCAAATTGTAAAAGGCCTATGTGGCAAGGTATTAATTCTATTGCAATCAAACTTGTTAGGTTGCAATGTGTCCTCTAGGGTTATCTCAAATTTCAAGCACCTAACAAATCAAGTGCATTGGCTAGATTAAAGATTCATTGTTGTTTTAGAAGGTAGCTCAATCAGAAGAATAGGATTAGATCTTTGGGTCACTGTACACTTTAACAGAGGGAGAAAATAGGAGAGAGAGAGAGAGAGAGGGGGGGGTACGGGATGGGTAAATGAGAAAGGGAGAGTAATAGATGAAGTAAGAGTGTAGATTTTCTAACACCCAAACCTCATTCCCTAAATGGAAGAGAAAAGACAAAGGGATAGGGAGAGGAAGAGGGGAGGGAGGGAAAAAGTTGAGTAGAGATTGTCTCATCCTTGAACTCACAAGCCAAAGAGGGAGTGTGACATGGAAAGGAAGGCTATGGAAGAGGGATTGGAAGAATGATGTGTTCTGGGACAAGGATTGGAAGAGTTGCTTGTAGAGATCTAGCAAAGATTGGAAGAATGAGTTGTTCAGGGACAAGGATTGGAAGAGTTGCTTGTAGGCATCTAGAAAGTGAAAATGAGGAAAGGCAATGCTGAATTCAAAAAAGCATCTATCAAGGTCGGGATAAGCATTAATTTTGAAATTTTGATATTAATATCAATGCCTATTCCAACTGGGTAGTTTCTTTTATACAATGCTTTAAAGGGGCAAGGGGAAACCAAAGCTTATCTGGCGTCCAACAAAAAAAAAACAAGGTGAATGATTATAAATCATTCATAAGGCCTGTCCTAGATTCAAAATAGGGAGGAAGATGTGCAATGCATAAAAGAGGGTGGAGATGATGAATTGAGAGAGAGAGAGAGAGAGAGAGAGAGAGAGAGAGAGAAAGAGAGAGAGGGAGGGGGGGGTAGGAGGATTTCCAGAGGGATGTGAAGAGGGAAGAATAGCAAGTGGATCGTAAAATCATTGGAGATTTTTTGAAAATTGAAAATGGCAATTTCCACTTTGTTGTGAATCGCCTTTGCTTAGTCCTTCCTTTCACCAGGCCAAAAACCACAAACTTCAGTGCCTTGCATATTCATGGTCCAAATCAAGGGCCTTTACCCATGCAATCTAGCCAATCTAGTGAAAAATGGCTCTAAAGGGGTGGACAGTGTGTAAAATGGCGATCCATGATTGAATTAAAGGGTCCAATGCTTTTGGAGCCTTGAACAAGCCTAAATTTAAGGGGAGGGCTCCCCTCCCTGTATGTATTTAAAACCCTTTTACTTCACTTTTTTTACTTCCTCATCGTGTAGCCTATTGGGTCATCTAATTTCTAAAACCTCGTTACTCTTTCGTCTAGCATCCGATTTGCACGGGATTTTTTCATCTACAATGTAATTTTGCGCTTTAAATGTTGATGCATTTCTCAAAGGCATTGCATGCAAAAAAATAGGAAAAGCTTACATAAAATCCATTTTATTAACTTAAGTTTTTTTAGTAAACATCGGCCACAAGGGCTTGCAAAACATTGATTTGCAAAAAGCATTCATTCCCAAAAACAACTCAAGCTATATGGATCCCATTTTGAGATGCTTTTGCAAGGGGCAAAAATTATGGAACTCTTGGTGCAGTAGAACTAGTGGACTGAGTTGCGTCTGGAGTAGGAACAGGCTCTTTTCTTGGATAGTGCATTCGCACAAATTCCACACTCTTGCTGGACTTTGTAATCAGGATTTCATTACAGTGTGTTCTCATCTTGCGAACATTTTCATTCATTAAGGGCCCAAAGTACCTCGAACCAAGATCTAAAATACCCTTTATATGGTTGTACCATTCAGGTGGGTAGCTCTAGCCTCAAAGCGTTAAAAAATATTACTCACATCATTTGGGGTGACTAAGTATGGTGAAACCATAGCTTTCCCCCATAAGCACTCAGCTCTCATGGCATCCATTCCTTTGCCTTGGTATGGGATAACCAAGCTTGTGGACGGGTAGTAGCTCCCACTCTAGAGCATTTTGAGAAGACACTTATTGAGCGTGGTCGCATATCTGCACCCAAGCTTTAACTTCCAAAACATGAATGAGCAATCAAACACATTTGCACTGGTCAAACAAACACAATTCCTCATTTTGGTTGCACCATAACTGACATACATCTTGATACCAGCTCATAGGTCATCCTTTGTCATGGCTTTGGAGATGCTCTTGAAATGTGGTTGCCCAAAATATTCATGCAGTACCCCAACATCCCTTGCACGTTCTTCTGCTTAAGAGTGCGGAACATTATCACACCACCGATAGGGCTATTAACATCCCATGTAATGTATTTTTGAATCAATCGGTTCATGCTCTAAACACTACAAGCACTAGTCTATATCACCATTTGGAAGTGCGGGTGGTATAGCTCACCTCCTCTTTCCACAGTGCCAAAACCATTCATGCATGCCTCATCTAGGAACTTGTGCATCTTTGGGAGCAACGACTCCACGTCCACATCACCACCACTGACTCCTACAGTCACACTTAGCTCCAACACCTTTGGGACTTCAATTTTATTTCTTCCTTTCTTTGGAGGCCTCCCATGCTTCTTCTTGCACCTACATCGCACAACAACAATCAAATACATGTAGCCTCATCTACCACACAAGCCAGTGGATCCAGCTCCTTGTTTCCTCCATCTGGATCATCCCGCACATACAGCTCCCGACATACCCTTGTCATCCTCTTTGCCTTCATCATCTGCATGCTCGGTTCCACTACTCGCAATGCCAAACATGATAGCATTAAATATACCGTGACACCCGTCGTGGGTTGTCACCATGATAATTCATTCCTCCTCCCGTCTCCTTAATGCGCATGACAGAAACAATCTAGAGAGCAACCTCCATCAGATGTTTAGCACATGCATGGACATGTGGTGAGCCATGCATGTAAATAGCACCTTTGGCTATATAAAAATGCTATGAGATTCTGATACATTATAAGGGAAAGTGTGGAATTCAATCCTTATGATGTCGACTTGCTACAAGATCGACACATCAACTAGAAATAAAGAGCATCCTTGCCATTCCATTTAAGATGAGAGAGTATGTGCTTCCAATCAGAAAGCACCAGAGTGACAAAAGGACGTCCCTTAACCTTGCCATCAATGTGTCCCAAGAGAAAATCCCATCGAGTAGGCTACTAGCAACCAAATACAACAGTAGGCAAATGCAAAAGCAAGTGTCGCATCATGTACGCCCATGGCTGATCACCCAGCATAAACTAAAGCATCATTTTCTCCTTATGTGCTAGAGTGGCATATGAATATTTAGAATATTGGCGAGCAAAGATGATCCACAAAAAGTAACCTGAGGGCTTTATGTCTATGATGTGACCACCAAAAAAGCTCCATGATAGTAGATATGAAACATGAGATATCCTACTTGGCAAACATCATTAAGGGTAAATAAAATTTTATATAGGCAAACAAGTTTGATTGGACTATGTGAAAATGGGCATGTAATGGCTGGGTAGGCAACTTCCATTATTCCAATTTCAGTTTAAGCTTGGTGAAGACTAGTCCATTTGCTAGTAGCAAGTAACTATCCACCCCAAAGGGTAACCAAGATGACACATAAGCTACATGATAAAACAATTTCCATAGCCCATAGAGCACACTCGTTTGCTAGTGGTGAGTAATTATCCACCCTAAATTGTAACTAAGATGATGCACAAGCTACTTAGATAAAACAATTAGGCCTTACCCATTTTGTACACCCAATAAATGAAAAATGGCTCTAATAGCTAGAAAAACATGAAAAAAGACTATGCATGGTTGATTTAGAAGGTTGAATGAACTCCAATTCATAAATGGACTTTCCACAAGCTCAAACCCATCAAGTTTAAGGGATTGCACACTCATTGCTTGACTCGAGGAAACTTTCCCACTCTCTTCCCACTTAGGTTAGCTGTTGGAGTGAAAATTTGCTCCTTTGGTATAGAAAGTGTGAAAAATGACAATTCATAATTGAATTAAAGGGACAAATAGAATTTGATGCTTATGTAGCCTTTTCACAAGCTCAATTCCATCAAGTGAGAAGGTCCTTTAAGAACCAATGTCCTTTATCCAGTTAAGTTGACCTTTGGAGGGGAAAATGGCTTTAAAAGTGTAAAATGTAAAATTGACCATCCATGGTTGACTTAAAGGGACAAATGGAATCTTATGCTTATGTGGCCTCCACATGCTCAATTCCATCATGTGGAAGGGCTCTGTGCACTCGTTTCATAATCGTAGACACTTTACCTACCCAAGTTGACCAATACAATGAAAAATGACTCCTTTGACATAGAACATGTGGAAAGGCCTTGCGCACTCATTACTTGACCTAGGGAACTTTACTAAATTGAGCTAATGAAAAATTGCCCCTTTGGGATAAAAAGTCTAAAAACTAGCATTTATAGTTGAATTAGAGTAGCAAGAGGAAATCCAATGCTTATGTGGCCTTGCTATTAGCTCCATCCCATCAAGTGTGAGGGCCTTGCACACTTCTTGCAAAACCAAGGCTCTTGACTAGCTTAAGTTAGCAATTGGAGTGAAAAATGTATCCCTTGGTATAAAAAGTATGAAAGATGGTTATTTGTGGTTGAATTAGAGGAGCAAGTGGAACCCAATGCTTATATGGCCTCACTTAAAGCTGAATACCATCAAGTGGAAGGGCCTTGGAGACCTTTTCCAAACTCAAGGCACTTTACCCACTCAACTTGGCCAATCTAATGAAAACTTTTAAAAAATATCAAGCATTGAAACTTTCAATACGGGGGCAACTAGGAGGAGAGGGTTTCAAAAAACTTACATGTACTACTAGAGTACGTCAATAGGGACACAAAGGGGAGGGATGTACCAATGAGTTGCATGGAAGAAATTGGTGCCAAAAGAAAGAGAGGAGGTAGCTCAAACAAGCAACGATGGGGAAGGAAGTGGCATAAGAACTAGTAAGCTACACAGAAGTAGGGGGACTAACAAGGCAAAGATGAGTGATAAGCCATGAAGGAGGGGTGCATATCTAATAGATATGATTTGCTTGGAGAGATGGGTAGGATCGGATTTCCTTGGAGATCTACGGAGAATCGGTCATCTTTTGTCTATAAAGTGTGGTTGATCTTTATAGAAATCGGTGAAACATCATGCGTTTGTCATAATGATAGATTGAAACCTTTTATCAACCCTATTATGGACATGTTGGCAAGTTAGATTTGTCTATTGTGTAGGTAAGTAATATGAGAAGCTTATTGAAGAAAGGTTTGAACCATGTTCTCTTAAGAAAAAGTCTCAAAATTTTGACGAAGGCTTGGTAGAAATTGATGGATGACTTGGATGCAAAAACAAGGATGCAAGCATCAAGCCATCGAGGAGGAATGAGTCACAAGGAGAATAGGAGGTGGAAGAAGAGGAGGGCCAAGCTACAGGAAGCAATGAGAGAGAGAGAGAGAGAGAGAGAGAGAGAGAGAGAGAGAGAGAGAGAGAGAGAGAGATGAGTGATGAGTCACAAGGAGAATAGGAGGTGGAAGAAGAGGAGGGCCAAGCTACAGGAAGCAATGAGAGAGAGAGAGAGAGAGAGAGAGAGAGAGAGAGAGAGAGAGAGAGAGTATGGAGAATAAAATTGTAGTACTAAAAATTGATACAATTTTGGTAGACAATTTCTAGCCGTGTGTTTCGGTGAAGAAGCTTTGATGGCATGCTAGAAACATCAGAGGATGGAGGCTGTATGTTGGCAAATACAAGTGTGATAGAAAATGAAATCATAGGGGGTTATTCGGGCTATCATTATACAGGCCTTGTTTGGAGGTCAATTGGCACTCAATGGGTATTGACCTCATGGCAATGGTCGACCAAACCAACACCCCCTATTAGATAACCCAAACTGTCAATTCTAGGCTAATGCTTATTACCTCTGGCCATCAAGTCACACTCGGCTTGCATCTAGTGTCTAAACTAGGACCTACTGGGCATCTGTGCTACTCAATGTGATCTCCTCATAAAGGAGGGCTTACAAAGTAGAGCTAGCATGTACTCGCATAGGTACATGAGAGTGGAGCATTGATTTCTAACAATATCTATTAGAACTTCTCACTAATATTGCTCTCCATTTTCATATGAATGTAAGAAAGCCCCACCCTTTTATGTTGGACTCTAGACCGGTCCTAACAATGAGTTGCATAGAGCTTCATTTGATCTCGGAACAAAAGTGAGATCATCATCAATGCAGGATCTCTTGGGAGCCTCAATTGCTTATGTGGAGCAAAAATCCAATCTGCGAACCATCACGCATCTTCAATATCTTAGTAATTCTTGATCTTCGGAGTAGGAATGGCTGATAACCCTATGAATGCTATCTTTGTACTATCACCACTTCCTGTAGATACTTCACTAATTAAAGTGGTGGGAGTGATAAAGACATTCACTAACCTACTCTAAGTAACATAAATCAACCCGTCATAGCTCAGTTCCTATGTAGGATAGAGTTTAGATGATTGCGATGTGACTGGAAGAAGAAGGGACACATCTGCTAATTGTCTTCATCCCCCCTTCCATTGTCACCACCCTCCTTTAATTTATTTTAATTGTGTTCGCCCCCCCTTCCTTCATCACCCCTCCCTCCCCCATTTCGACTTATTAATAGGCTTTAGGGAAAATTTTCATGTTTGGTGGACCCATTGTGGGTTATAGTTGCCATTAAATTTTCATTTGTGTCCTCACATGGTCCTCAAACAATAATACACAACTACACATTCTTTACATTATGCTACATGAAAGTAGATGCAATGATGGATTAGAGTGGTGTTTTAGTAATCAAGCAATTAGGTGTGAAGAGTGTTGAAAGTTGTGTAGAGGAAGATGGATGGGAAATTATGGGCATTGTATACTATAGAAAATCAAGATTGATACAAAGAGAGTTTAGAGTAGTGTGAGAATGAGGGTGTCCAATTCAATACAGAGAGTCATGCCATGGTCTAGAAGAAGGAAAAATAAAACAAGAGAATGGTCACCTATGAGCATATCAATCATTGGCAAATATAGAGAGGCATAGGTTTCTTATGAGGATAGTACCCATGTGTCACTTATCATCAACCATATGGAAGCCCAATTGTTGACATCATGACTTAGCGAGGATGCATGGAAACATAGAGAGGGCATAAAGTAAGCGGAATGGTTGATTTAACTGTAACCTACAATCTTTTAAACATGTAGTTGACAAAAAGCCCAAGTGCACACAAGTAGGTGGTGTCTTTGGTTGAGGGTAAGGATAAACTTTTTTGGAAAAACATGATAGATGTGTAGATTAGTGCATACTTTTTAGAGGAGTTATCTTAAGGACTTGATCATGTTTGAAGAAGATGGTAGGGTCTTCTAAATTAAAGAGGCACATGATATATGAAACTCTCCACTTTTGTTTGATGGAACTAGAAAGACTTTTACAACAAAAAAAATTTAAGGTATTTTTTTGTAATATTATTTCTTTTCATACTTTTGTTAAAAGATTTAATTTTGTGAGACTATGAATAGAGAGAGAGAGAGAGAGAGAGAGAGAGAGAGAGAGAGAGAGAGAGAGAATATGAATGCATGGTGGCTTGATACATTGGGTTATTAATTCACCGAGACGTGTCTATCTTCACCAAGGCTCTTTCCATCCTATATGTGATTGGTTGTGAAACTCCTGGTCCATGTAATTACTCCCATTATGTTTTTTTAAATAGTGAATCTATGTGTGTGATAGGAAATGAGAATGACTTTGATAGGTCTCTCTTTTTTTACCTTCGCTATATGAGAAGGAAAGGCAACAAATACCTTAGTAAAAAGAAACATTTTTAGAAAGGACAACTATGGCCTCTACATAGGGATATAACCCTATATTATGATGATCATAGTCTTTATATATTGGTGTATTGACTAATTGACCATTTTTTCTTTTGATGAGGATACCTTATAAATTATGAAAGGAATTTTCTTATGATCCCATTTTGGGGAATTTGTATAATGCTAGTTTTGGAAAGAGAAATACATGGAGCATCTTTCTTATGATCCCATTTTGGGGAATTTGTATAATGCTAGTTTTGGAAAGAGAAATACATGGAGCATCTGGATACCTATGACCCAAACATTAGGGTGCCACACAATGCACTGCCATCCAAGGTCGATAAGATTTGCTATTATAAATACCTTATGGTGTTGTGACATCGATAACAAGTGGAGTTGTGCTTTGAAGCCTACAGTCCCACAATCTAAGCTTCTTGTTCTAACTTGTCCTTGTTGTGGATGGATGCAGGTGAGTGGGGCTTCTTCAATATCATTTGGTATTTATAATTTAGCAAATTGAATATGTTTTCAATCCCTCCATGTAAAAATTATATTGTCACGTACTGTCTTGATTGAGAATAAGATGGATAATGCTTGTCTTGAAATGCGCACACACACACAAGGGCATGTGCGCACGCATACACACATGTTTGATGCTAGCATAGACTATCTTATTAAAAAGTGAAAATTTATTAAGATAAGAAAACATATCCCAAAAACGAGTAGCCTTGCAAAATTGTACACCCAGTAAAAGCTAGCCTAACCCTATAGGGTGTGAGTAAGTTTATGCAATGTTTATCTCACAACCTTGAATCTAGGTTGAGCCGGTGGGAGGGGTCGTCGGCATGGGCACTGTGCAGTAGTGCAAGCTAGACGAGCCAAAAGAAAATCCTATGTGATGGGCTGGGTTGGCGAGGAAATGCTTTGAGTCCCAAATTCCTTGCAGTAGTCTAATGTTGGCATGGAATCCCACATTTCATAGCCTTTGGGCTGGCATTTGACTGCTAGGGACCCTACCGGGTGAGCTAGCCATCAATCTCTATGGGGCCTGTCCAATCGATTGCTAGTGGTGTGGGGGGAGCGCCACTAGCTAGTATGGGGAGCTGCTCTTAGGGCTAGTGCACACGATCTGTCTAATGCGAAGCTGGTGGTGGATTGCATGCATTTTGACACAAGTTGAAGCAGCACCCTTGGTGCTCATATTTTCAACTCAAATTTTAAGGGTGCCAATTTGAGACCAATGCGTGATTACTTTCCCTTCAATGCTCTGGTTTTGGTACAGATGCAGATGTGCATGCCAAATCACAATGCCCAGCTCTTCACCTGGCAAGTACTAAGACCTGCACTTCAGCCAAGTCAGAGGTAGATTAAATGCTCGAATCTTCTTGGGTTGTGGAGTGTGTGAACAAGATGGTCTCTCACCTTCTAGATTGCGCATTTCCTTCGCGTGTGCGGGGGCTAGCAGTGAAAGTTTCTTGAGCGGTGGCCAGAAGTGATGTGAGAGGACAAAGCAAGTGGGTGGTGTGGGAGGAAAATGATGGGAGAGACTCAGATAAGGATGAGAAGAGGTATGTACTATGCAAAGAGAGAGAGAGAGAGAGAGAGAGAGAGAGAGAGGGGGGGGGGGGTACCTTAGAAGCATGGGAGTTTGAAAGGGGGCTAAGGCACTGTTCAGTGTTGGGTGAAAACCTGCAAACCATATACAATGAACGAGCAACATCTTAGTCTCCACCCGTAAAAAATGTATTCTCAGTTTTATAAAATCTGCAAAATTTAAGGCAATTCAGTTATATTTTAGCTTGAAAACCTGCAAATTCTCGAGGGAAACCTTGGAAATTTGAAACCCCAAGTTTTGTGATTTGTTGAGAAAAATGTTTGGGCTAAGGACGGTCGGAAGGGAGGGTTCTAGAAAATGAAACGGGGAAAACAGGGAAAAAAATATATATATATAGAGAGAAAAAAAAAAAAAAAAAAAAACAACGATCTCTATATAAATGGCTTACGGGACCTTTCTCTCTCAAGAGCCATTGACAGTTTGTTTTTTTGCAGGCACCTTCTTCTTCTTCGACAACAACCTTCAAGCTCCAAAAATCCGTCCTCCTCAGGTCTGTTCTCTCTGTTCCATTTTCAATCCCTGCTCCTCTTTCTCTCTGCTTCTCTCCCTTTTTTCTGCATCGTTTCCGTCCATTCCTCCTCCCTTTCGCTCTCTCCAATCTTTCTTGCTCCTCCTTCGCTGGTTTTTTTCTCAAACATTTTGCTTCCAGCCTCCTCCTCCTCCGCCTCATTTTAGCGTAAGATTTCCAGCTCCCTCTGCCTGCTTCAGCTTTCTTTTGCTCCCCGCACTCTGCTCTGCATTGCAGAGCTCAGTCTTCTGGTTTTTCCCTCAGACCTGCTTAGTATTTGTTGTAGGTAGACGACGTCTTGTCTTGGTTTTCCCAAGCTCGAGTTTCCCGTAAATAAATAAGATCAGCGCACACCCTGCCAGTTAGTTCCAAGCTTTGCTGCTTTGTAGCTCTCTTATCCACTCTCGCTATCTGTCTTCTGCTTGCTTCAATCTTCGTTAAGGCCCTTTTTCAGGTCGCATGCTGCTTCGTTTTTAGGTCTTTGTTGGTTTATGCGCCGCCACCCTCACGCATTTCCCTGCGGCAACTTCATTTTCTTTCCTATTTTCGGTTTACGGTATTTCATTTATCAAGCTGCACTCTCATTCGCGCTCCCTGTCCTGGTCGTTTAGGCTTGCCTTGACTTTGGCAATACTTAACGTCTTGCCTTCTTCTTCTCGTTGCTAGGAGCATCGGCGGGAGATTGCAGAAAAGAAGCAATACAGCTTATTTATTTTTACTCTTTTCCGGTGGAGTCCCGAATAAATACATCCCACATTCGTCACCCTTTGCCTCGCGTTGAATTCAGTTAACGACCGGTTGACCATCTCCGGCAAAGCTGGGGTTACTCCACCAAAAATGGTAAATCCTCGGTGCTTTTTCGACATTAGCATTGGCGGCGAGCTGGAAGGCAGGATAGTGATCGAGCTATACGCCGATGTGGTGCCTCGTACTGCGGAAAATTTCAGGGCGCTTTGTACTGGCGAGAAGGGAATCGGCGCCGAGACGGGTTGCCCTCTTCATTACAAAGTACTTCCTACTACCATTATGGCTTGTTTTCATCTCCTGGAGCTCAAAATGATTGCACAAGGAATCTGAAAGCGCTGTGCTTTCGCATGCTGCATTGTAGTTGTCGCACTTATGTGTCCATGTCCTAGTGAATCTAGTTTTCTCACGACAGATGGTAAGGCGTACTCGTATAGCGAGCTTAAATTACGGGCTTAGATAAGCCTCACATGGGAAACGACATGCTGTAGTCAGCCCTTTCGGTTATAAACTAATGCCAGAATTGGCTACACGATGATGCGACGGCCGTGCTGACATATTCGTCTTGATAAACGCGCGTCTTCATTAACAATAATAGTTCGGCCTTTAAAGCTTTTCAGCGGATAAGAGTTGTGGCTTTTGTTCTACGTTGTAGGGAGTTCCTTTCCATCGAGTTATAAAAGGCTTCATGATACAAGGGGGTGACTTCTCAGCTCGCAACGGAACAGGGGGGGAGTCAATTTATGGGCTGAAATTTGAAGATGAGAATTTCCAGCTGAAACATGAACGCAAAGGGATGCTTTCGATGGCAAATGCAGGACCAAACACCAATGGCTCTCAATTTTTCATAACCACAACACGCACTCCCCACTTGGATGGGAAACATGTTGTGTTTGGGAGGGTTATTAAGGGCATGGGCGTTGTGCGCAGTACAGAGCACTCACCTACTGATGAGCAAGACCGACCTTTGAATGATGTCATCATTGAAGACTGCGGGGAGATTGCAGACGGTGAGGATGATGGTGTTGTTGGCTTTTTCAATGATGGAGATACCTATCCAGACTGGCCAGCAGATCTCGATGAACAATCTCCAGATTGCTCGTGGTGGATATCTGCAGTAGAGTCTGCCAAGAATTTTGGAAATGACAGCTATAAGGTCCTTTGGATTGTTGCAGTCTTTGCTTTCTTTGTTGAGTTAGACAATCTTGTACAAAAATGATGTTCAAACCAGGGTTATTCTATCCCCTTCCTGACTTTTTGGCCGATTTTGGTGACAGAAAGGTGACTTCAAGATGGCTTTGCGGAAATACAGAAAGGCCTTGAGATATCTGGATATCTGCTGGGAGAAAGATGGTTTAGAGGAAGGTCTGAGTTGATGGTGCTGTAATCCTTCTTAGATGCTAGTCATTTTTCAGAGTAGCTATAGCGATGTGGTTTTGAAATGCTACTCTTGTTTCATCTGGTTGGCAGATAAAACAGACCATTTGAGGAAAGTGAAGTCACAAATTCTGACAAATAGCTCGGTGAGTGCTGTTTTTATTTTTCGCTTTCTTCCACAATTGAATAGTTTTGGCTTTATCTTCTATCTGCCTGATTACTCCAGGCAAGCAAGCTAAAGCTTGGAGACGCAAAAGGTGCTCTGTTGGACACAGAATTTGCAATGCGCAATGGTGAAGATAATGTCAAAGCTTTGTTTCGTCAGGGCCAGGTTAGTTCCGAAAGCTTCAGTCATGTGCAATGTGTAATTCTCTCTTTGGAGGGTTCATTGTTTTTGACCCTCCCATTGTGAAGTTTCAGTATTGCATCTTGTACATTCCCCTTGTCGTCTAGATGGATGCTGGACTGGGTCTAGGAATCACATAGAGATTTTAGGCTAGCTAAATGAAGACACCTTACAATGTGATAGACTGTTATCTTGGATGAGCTTGAGTCTTTAGTTGAGGATCATGGCCTAATTCAAATGTGGTTCATGTTATTTTTTGTTCCCGAACTCGTCAAAACCCATTTGACAGTTTATGCCTGTGTAGTAAGTGCAGTCTGCTAACTGAGTAGTACTCTTTCCTTTTTTGATTGTGTGCTGAAATCCCAATTCCAATCAACCTCCCTACATACACACACACACATTGTAAAAGAAACTTTTCATTAAGAAGAACGTACATTCCTAGCTGTCCTAGAGTGGAACAACTAACTACTCAAGACTCAAAAACATTGATAGAAAACTTCCAACTGGGCTTGAGGAAGCTTTTTCTTTGGTTTGGTCAAAGACATACACACACACACACATACATATAGACACATACATACATTCATAGCTGTCCCAGAGTGGAAAACTTCCGATTGGGCCAGTGGAAGCTCTTGCTTTATTTTGTTCAGACCCACCCACCCAGCTACACACACACACAAAAAAAAAATCAGTGAAATCCATTGAAGACTATATTACAAGAATCAGTCCTGAAAGGTGGGACCTCTAGTCTCTAGTTATAGAATATACATCACACACACAAAAATATATACATACATGCAGACTCATTTTTTTTTTGGGGGGTTGAAATCCATGTATGTTTATATTACAAGAAGCAGTCCCCAAAGAGGAACATGCAATCACAACAGGAAAAGATGTCGATGTAAGACAAGTAAAGAGAGGAATCTATTTGATGAACACACAGCCAATCATAAAAAGATTGCCTGAGTGACATCTAGAACTAGTGAAACTTGGAAAAGTGGAATCTCCAAAGACTCTATGATTTTTGTCTTTCCACAAAGTCCAGAGTCTCCAATATCAAATCCAAGTGAAGAAAAGGTCAAAGTCATGCCTCCATGGATAAATCCCAAATAGCCAAAAGAGCTTGCCTTAGCAGTAGAAAATTTGGCTTGAAGACATTGCTGTAGAAGAATAGAAAGTCACGAGTAGAAGAGATGAAGCAAGGATTTCCTTGAAGCCAGACATATGTGACGAACAGCAGGAACTGTAAACTACTCGGTGCTTTCTATCAATTCAGACAACGGATTTTGCAAAGGTGTTTGAATGAAATGATTGCGAGTTGCCAAACACATATACTTTAACTTAAGAGTTTGCAATTCAGCTGGAATTAAGACTTATATAGCTTAAACACAAAGTGACATCATTGGAAATTGCAATATGATTGAGGGGCCAAGACGGCCCCCCCCCCCCCCCCTTATCTAGGCTCACTTTATTCTTGAAAATGGAGATACAAGACCAAGGTGCAATGCACCTTCCAAACTGATGAACTCAGTGAAAACCTAGGACCTAGATACAAGACTCAAGAGCATATGTACAAGGTAGACAACAAAAAGGAGGACTCCAAGCTCAGGTTTCAACTCTTGGCTTGCCCAATCCACAAGGAAGAAGCCTACAACAATCACCACTTATATCCAACATTAGAGGCAAGCACTAGTTTCCAGAAAGATAGTAGAAACAACATGAAATAGTGCTGTAAATGAGATAAACTTGACAATACAGGCTCCCTTCGTGACTTGACCCTTTTGTAGATGAAGTCCTTGATGCCTCTGAAGCTACCTTGGGTGAGGAGAGTGTGGAAAATGGGGCTGGAATGAGAACAGCTTAGGAAAACAGCCTGTAGGCTAGAGAGAGAAAGCCTTTATGTAGTGATAGCTGTAGAGAGAGAGTGCCAATGCTGACCCCAAGGGAGGGGATGTAAGAGAGGAGCTGCTGCTGTTCCAGAGGTGCATAGAAAGGAGATTTCTGCAAGGGGAATGGGCTGGAACAGTAGAGAGAGAAATTCTGCAGTAGAGAGAGAAAGACTGCAGCAGGAGAGAGAAAGGGGTTGTGGCTGCTCCAGGCTAGGAGAAGGAGAGAGGATGCTGCTGCTGTTCCAAAAGAGCTGAGAGGGGGCAGATTTCTGGAGAGGTGGGGCTGGAACTGTAGAGAGAGAGTGTGCTGCTGTAGAGAGAGAAAGTGCTGTTGAGGTGAGAGAATGGCCTGGGGAAAAGCTGGCTGCACCCAAGGAGCTGGAGAGGTTTTGCTGCATTAACCAAAAGGAGGGAGAAGAAAAGTGACGAATTTTTCGTGTAAGGAATGCAGGGGAGAGGCCTTCTTTTATAGGCTCAGCCCCCCGCCCCAGGCTTAGAGTGGAAGGTGGACACTTGTCTCAGATTTTTGGTGGGCTGCAGTCCCAACGAGGACAGCCCACAACACCCCAAATCTACTAGATTTGGGGCCAGACACTTGGCCTGCATGCCCTGCCACTTGCCATGGATGCTGCCACATGTGTGGGACAGGTGGACTGACCTGCCAGCTCAGATTCCATGTGGCAGTCTGCCACGTGTCACTCCTAAAAAACCCTAAAATTTCAAAGTTGTCAGAATTCAATTTTGATCGCATCCACGGGTTCCTAATAGCTTGGACTATCTATTGATGTACTCTAAGGTCATAATTGAGCCATACTGAGCTCATTTGTTTGTCGTCTTATCTTGTATCTCCATTACTCTTGGCATGCTGCCAGGCCCACACCCAAAGCTCAGGGAACATTCTCTTGAATGGTTCCTAGGTCAGTATGAAATCTGTGCATTTGATTGGTCCCATGTTTGGGTTCTCAGGTGGGATGTGGTTTCCATATGTCCTTCTCAAAGAGAGGCCATCACTCTTGTGGGTCACTAATGCCCATAACCCCAAGCAAGGCGGTCCACCCTCAAATGCTAGACCTAGTCCCCATTGTCCATAATTGAACAGTAGGAAAACATTTCATTTCTTAATAAGCATACTGCTGAAAAACAAAAAGAAATAGTACCAAGCAAGTGGATACATGTTGAAGCAGGATGACAGGAACAATATGTCTACTGCTAGTAGTTGACCAAATGGTATAATCCCAAGCATCACCTATTGACAAAGAGGCAATTTACAGCTCCAAAGCTGTTGCAATCTTTTGCTCCATTAGTTGGCATTATGATTCATAGACCAAATGTGATTTCCTCGATTTGAAATCCAAGGTGGAGGCATCAAAACCTTATACAAATTGGCACATTTTTGCTTCTTCAAATGGCACGAGCATCCTCGGCTCGAGGCATGCTGGACTACCACATCAGCTAGCATGTGGACTGCCACGCAGGTAGCCACATAAGCAAGCTGCCACGAGGGTAGCCGTCTCATCGATTCAGAATAGGGCTTGCATCGTAGCACATTCCGACACGTCAACCAAAATCAAGGCAATGTCATCGTAAGGGTTCCACATAAGCAATGATACCACGTAGCAAACTGCCACGTGGTAGTTGTGGTTGGTCCAGCTAGGGGGGTAGGATTTGCCCTGGTCGGCTAGTTTTAGGACCGAAGTGGCCTATATAAAAGGAAACCGTTGGTCCTCAACTCATTGATCCACTTTGAGGGCACTTGGAGGCTTTAGTCGTGGTTGGTCCAGCCAGGTCGGTATAGCTACAGATCAGTGCAGTAGCTTGGGGGCAGGATCTGCCTTGGTCGGCTAGTTTTAGGGCCCGAAGGGCCTTTAAAAGGCAGCCCTTGACCTCCTCACTCATTCATCTACTTTCAATAGAGAAGCCCCATTTAGCCTTCAACACTTAGTACAGCAGTGAGGGTTGGGTCCCTCTCTACAGTAGTCCCATTCCTCTTTTGTAGTGAGGGTTCGTTCCCTCCATACAATATTTAGTCTTTCAATTGTTTACAATTGTATTCATCCCTCTGGGCGAGACATTGTTTCAATTATTATTTTCCCTCTTTGGAGGCCCACTATATTCTCTCCCTTTGATTCTCACACTCACTCCACAGTTCCACTTGTGTTTTGAGTGCCTTATTCTATTAGTTCAGACAGTACTGAGGAGGAGAGAGAGAGTGGGTTAGGCTAGCTCCCTGTAACATTGGTAGTAGAGCTTCATATTTTCTTTCCCGAGAAAGGGAGGTTCAGTTTAGAGACAGCCCTTCTGTTTTATGGTACAGATAACCAAAATGTACACCATGAGTACATGTGAGAAGTCCAATGTTGGTGGGAAGTAGGGTCCGCTTCCCAACCCCATTTCTCTACTGTGACCACATCCGGAAGAAATGGAGAGAGTCAAACCAGCCATCAAAATTTCTTGTTTTGGGAAGCTCAATTCACTCGGTACGGCAGTAAGCAAGAACCTTTAGTGTTGACGTCGTGGCCCAATTAGTTTGATTAGGAGGCACTTCTTTATAGATGGATGGAGTTTGTGAAAGACATCCGTGATCATGATTTTCCCACCCCAATACTTGGATAGGCTTTAGAGTCAGCTCTATGAGCTATGCCAGGGGGACACCGAGACGATAAACCATTACTCCAACAATTGCACTCAGGTGTTCGTACGGTTGTAGCTGGACGAAAGTCAAAAGCTAAGCAAGTTTCTCCATGGGTTGTGTTCAGTGTTGGAGGCAAACTCTGATTTGGTGTTTAGGTTGAGTCAAGGGGGGTTGGCGGACAGGTCAGCCAAGTGGTGCCCTGCATGAGTCTGAGAGGAAGTCCTCTCGTAAGCCATGACCTTTGTTTTGGTTATGGCATAATTTGGGGACTTACCTGAGCTACCTTTGTTGGGTTCATGCCGCGATGGTCAGCTCTTTAAGACGGTGCTGTGCTTGGCGACATTTGCTCTATCTTATCTTCTCAAGCCATCCAATGTCTACTCATGGTGAGATGTGTCTCCATCCGAGATGTAGTCTTTCACAGTTTATGGAATACACGTGCATAATCGTTTTCATTTCATGTAGCCTTGTTATTTCAATAAGTTCATGGTTTCTTTAACTTTGTAAGCATTTTTTTCACATAGGTTGCTTCAGCTGATATGAGAGCAGGCTGCAAAATGCAAGTCAGAGGTGGTGATACTTGCGACATTTACTGGATGTTTACTGTAGAAAACTTTTCTGCATGGCAACTATGTGTGTGCCCATATCTTATGGAGAGGTCTGCGGGTTATCGTTTCGGGAATGGAGAAGAAATCATCTAGGAATCATCTGCTTCATGGGAAAGTTGTAATGAACGAGCGCTAGGAATCATTGCTGGATCTCCTAGGGGAAAATACACACATCATCTCGATTTGATGAAGAGTGCATGTGAGAACTGGTTGAGGATTGAGGCATCGTTGGGCTCTTAGGCTCAAAAACTCCAAGATAATGCTGAACTATGAATTTTTAAGCTTCAAAGTGGACGATAATATTTCATTGGGTGAATTCACTTAAACAAAATGAGGTCCATCTTAAGGCAGCTTCTTGATCTGGGTGTCAAAGTCGAGGATGATGATACCAAGGCTGTTCTTCTCACTAGTTTGCCACCAGTTTATGTAGGGATAGTGAAAATCTTGGGAGTTAATGGAGACTTGTCTTTGGCAGAAATAATTGCCACTCTTCTTGACGACAAGTGACGTTAGAAGTTGGACCATGAATTTGTTATGGATCGTACTTTGAAGACATCTACTAGTAAGGCAAAGAAAGATGATAGACCCGATTTCAAAGTGTGGATATTGTGGTAAAGCGGATCATCGTGAGCAGTTTTGTTATAGACAGAGAGAAGACACTGAGAAAATAAACAAAGAACCTACAAAAATGAAGGAGGAAGCTCATGCAATGGCAGAACATGAAATCTTTGCAGGATTGTGTGAAGTGGATGATTCTACCTATGATGACTATGCCTTCTGAAGCCGTGGGATCTCGGACGGATCAATAAAATTTTGTAATAAAGCCAACAAAACCCAGTAGGGTTGAGGCCATTTCGTCTATGTCTGTCTAGGTTTTGTAAGAGCATTTGTCTATTGAGTCGGTTTTGCTTTTCTCAAGACAGCATGCCTTTCAAAAACTCACTTGAATTTGCGCAGGGTTATAGCTGTCTGAGTTGTTGGTTGGCTTGCATGCAATGTTCTTTGTTTTGAACATTGTAATTTGTCAGCAATACACAATCGTTTTTGTAGCACCCATTCTCAGTTTAGAGGGGGTTGTTGGACGCAAACTATGATTTGGTGTTAAGGTTGAGTCGAGGGGGGTTGGTGGACAGGTTAGACAAGTGGCGCCCTGCATGGAGTCTAAGAGGAAGTCCTCTCGTAAACAATGACCTAATGGCATAATTTGGGGGCTTACCTTAGCTGCCTCCGCTGGGTTCACGCCATGATGGTCGGCTACTCAAGGCGGTGCTGTGCTTGGTGACACCTGCTCTATCTTATCCTCTTAAGCATCCAATATTTACTTATGGCGAGATGTGGTGTGATTGCAAGCTCCTTCCGAGATGTAGTATTTCGCAGTTTATGGAATACAAGTGCAGAATCGTTTACATTTTATGTAGCCTTGTTATTTCATGCAGTTCATGGTTTCTTTAAATTTGTAAGCATTTTGTTTACGTGGGTTACTTCATTCATACATCCAGTGGTACGTACGTAGTTTCAGATCATGGGATTACAAGTGTGCATACGAGAGCTTGCTCAGAACTTTCGAGCTCCTGCACAAGGGTCAAGGTGTTGGAGAAGTCACCTCCCCATCTGTAGCCCCCATATGAAGTGTGTGGGGGAGGTGGACTTAGGGTTAAGGGTTGTCAGTGGTCACATGGGCAACACTTTGGTTGCCATGTGGGCAGCAAGCTCTCAGAGAAAACCATAGAGAAGGGGCTATCACATAGGCAGCAAAACAGGCTGCCACATGGGCAGCAAGTCTAGAGACATACCTGGCAGGGCAGGGTCATCTTGCAGGCCTGAGAATGTACGGAGATGGCACAAAGGCTGTATGGATGCTGCAGGTCGGAACCGGCTGCTGCAGATCATTGCTGGGGTGGTGCAATAGGTACGGATATCAGGCAGGACAGGTACAAAGTGCTGCAGGGTATGGTACTGGACTGGAATAGGCCTATGGAGGCATGGACATGGCCTGACAGATGGTGGACAGAACAGGGCAGATAGGCGCCTGTTCAGAAAGGTCTTTGGGCTTTGGAAAGGGCCTATGAACAGGCTGTATAAAGGCGGGGCAGACCTGGGCCAGTGTCAGCAGGTTGGCCTGCTTACAAGGTTGGCTCCCAGTTGGCCAAAACAGACCCAGTGGGTTGGCCAATAGGGGCTGCAAGTCGGCTAGTTAAAACACTTCATTGTGTAATTCTTGGGACGCTCTATCAGTCTGCCACTGCAGGACACCCTCTGTATGGTCATTTCTAACACAAGGATCCAGGTAGGTCAATAGTAAGAATTTCCAGGATTCCATGCCAGGTGGTGGTAGGAATGGGCAGCACAAGAAGAGCTGGATGGTGAAGGATAGCAATGGCTATGGTGGGTACTTGGATGCAATGACATGAGCAACCTATGCCAAAGAGAACCATTGTCATGTGCTGGGTCATAAGAAAGAAGATTGCCTGCATTGGTCATAGATATGCCCAAGAGTAGGGCCAAATGGGGGCTGCCCTTAGGGCCAGGCAGCAGCCCAAAAGAGCCCAACAATAGCCCTTATATAGGGCAGTAAAGTCGGCCCAGGAGGGGCTAGAAAAGTCGGGGGGGGGGGGAGGAAGTACCAACCAAGTCAGCCAGATCTAGGGGCCTAGGTCGGTAGATTTTCCCAGCCCCTTGGGGCCTATAAAAGCAGAGGCTCTTGGCCTCATTCTACATCATCTGGAGCAGCCCTGTCACAGCAGACAAGAGCAGCAAGCAGGCTAGCCTTGGGCCGATCCATAGGAGGTGAAGGTGACCCTGAAGGAGCTGCAGACTGAGCTTGAGTGGCAGCCCACCTAGGCTGGTTTCCAAACAGCAAGGTGGAGAAGATCTTTGGACGGAAAGTCTACTTATGCTCAAGGTGGAGCACGTGGGCTCGAGTCTAGAGATAGCCAGCAAATAGGAGAAGTACCTTGTGGTAAGATCAGAGGACCACATCATTGGTGGGACTCTGGATCTATTGTGTCCATAGCTTTGGACGGAAATATATTATTTTGGTGGTTTCTCTATCTGGCTGGTTCATTGTCTATTGATGAGTATGCACATCTATTTTATGCATATAAGTTAAGAAGTTTGTGATTCCACACCCACACCACACTGTGTGAGCTCCTGGGCAATACTATCAGTCTTCCGCTGTGCGTACCCTCTGTTGGGTCATTTCTAACACACATGCTTAATGATCTCCATCAAAGATTCACAACATATATGCCACTAGTCTAGGATTTATAGTGTGATTCCTTTCTTAGTATGTACGTCCCTTTGGATATATGTACTAATATGGTTTGTTAATATCCTAATTGCAGCACAAAGATACTTCCCATGGAACTAGCCTCTATGAGCCATTCCTTATATGGATTTCCCTATCGAGTATGTGTCATTGGTCCATTGTCGATGTGTCGTCGTCCTTTCCAGAGAGTAAGTGTGTGGAAAATGCCTCGCATGTATGTATGATTCATATATTCCCATTCATATTGTCAATGATTCATATATTCCCATTCATATTGTCATTATATCCTTGGACCATATGCCATTCCTCGTATAGCTAGACTTTGTAAGATGGCTTAACCCTTGTTTTCCTTATCTTCCATTAGTTAAATTATCATGTGCTATGCTTGACTCCATTGACATATTATCCATGAAGCCTCCACTTGAGTTTGTCAATATATCACATGACCCTAACTTTGATATCGATAATAGCTCAAGATTCTATGGAGCATTGATAAGACATGACACATCATGGAATGAGAGGAGCAATGCACCTTGAAAACAGGACTACCATTTAAAATCAAAGGCAGCTTGATAAGGACTACCATACACAAAAAAGTACAACAAGTACAATAATGAAAATTGCTCCAATATGACAAAATTTGGGAGTAAGAGAGTGCTGAATTTTAGGTATCCTCTTGAAGAGAGCCAAATTTCAACCTCAAGAGAGAATAGAGTTCCCAAAGTATGATGGAGCAACAGAGGCGGACAAAATCCTCAATTGGATTCGCCATTTTAGCTATATTTTGTCCATCGAGATAAGACCGACCACGAGAAAAGAGCCACACTGTGTCTACAGAAGGATGCTTTGATGCGGTTGTCCTTGTTACAAACGGGTAAAGAGCCTATTCTTCAATGGTCCAAATTTGTAGAGCAGCTTAAGGCCACTTTCATGCCTCCAAGGCATGAAGAAGAATTGACCTTCCATTGGGAAAGGTTCAAGCAATTCGATAATGAGAGTAATGCTGAATTTACAGCTAGGTTCTGGAAACTCTCTTTAGAGTTACCTGAAAAGAGTGAGGATGATAGAAGGAAGAAGTATTTAGCAGCCCTAACCCCGAAAGAGGTATGAGGCTGAAATTTTCTATCCAACCACCTTGAAAGACCTCACTCAATTGGCTGAGATTGCTGAGAGAAAATTGAATTCTTGGAAACCTTTTAACAAAGGAAAAGAGAAAGCTATTGTACAAAATGTCAACAACCAATCACGTCCTGGATGGATACCATTTCATTCCATGACCGACGATGAGAAGAAAAAGCTAATTAAGGAGGGTAAATGCTTCGGATTTAAGAACATAAGCCAGACATCTATGGCATAAATGTCCTACTTTATTAGCCAAAATTGTAAAAAAAGATGTATTTTGTTATGAGCCACCCATTGGCTTGTTTAGGCATATTAGTGCAGTGGTATTGTTAAACAATCCATTCTTTTAGTTTAAACTTGATAGATTCATGCTGCATTTGCCTAGCCAAGTCTTGGCTTGTGAAATAATGTTCTTTTGTTGGTGCATGATAATTCACAACATATGAATTTTGGGGATTGTCTGTGCATTCATCTTTGAAGATGGCTTAGAATCATAATCAAAATCTCGGAGATGTTGGACTTTTGGCCTAGGAGGGTAAATTGGATGGCGCCAATTATTCCTTGTGGAGAAATATGGTAAAGATTCTTTGGTTGTAAAGAGTTTATGGGGGTTTGTTACATGTGAAGATGCTTGTCTGGGAGATGTAGTCATTGCTCGTGGTACGTCTTAGCAAGGAGGTGATCCTTGTGATAGATGGTAGGCATATGTGAGGCCAGTTGCACCAATTGCACATATTGCCTCTTCTTAGGATCAGAGGAGATGGGATGTTAGAGATGCCTAGGCTGGGTCACTTATTGCCTTGTCTGTTAAGAGGTTCATCATACCTTATATTCGTTCCTCTAATACTTCCAAGCAATCTTGGGATACTTGATATCTTGGGATATCAAGTAAGGAATTAGGCTAGGTTCTATTTCATGAAAAGACATCTTGACAATGCCAAGATGCTGAAGGCTGACTAATGTTAGATCATTTGACTAAGATCCAGGATCGTAGAGAAGAGTATTGAACATTGTTGAAGTTATACTTGATAGTCAGCTTCTATCTACATTTCGGAATTCTTTGCCAAAGATTTATTTCTTTTCATATGTCTTTGAATTTGTCCATGGGGGGTAGTACTTCTACTTACTTTTTAAGAATTTCTAGGATGGTTATTGCAAGAAGAAATAAGGAAATATATGTCTGTTGGTATTCATGATTGTGACGAAGCCTTGTTTGGCTAAAGACGTAAATTGGCACAATTTTGGTCGCTCTCAGTTTAGGACTGATTCAGCTCAACCACAAAGGAGAAATTGCAGATCAGCCCAAGAAAAGGGTAAAAACCATTGTTGCAAGGAGCCTGGATACCAACAGGAAAAAGGAAGCTGGAATGACAGTTTTGGATTACAATGCATCAGATGCTAGTGCTTCCGCAAACCTTGTTATTGAAGATTGGCCTTTTTCCCCCCCCAGTTATGATGCAAGGTGTGATGCCAACCATGCACATATGCCTAGTCCGTTGAGAAGCAAGCTGGATGATAAGGCAAGTAAATGCATTCTTTTGGCTACAACAGGGAGAGCAAGGCTTACTGTCTAGACAATCCTCGCACAAGAAGGATTTGTGACAGTGCAGATGTGATTTTGACAGAAAACTAAGATCAGTCCATGATTGAGTTTGATAGGCAGTTGTCTACAAGCACTCATGATGTATTTGAATGATTGCTTCCACTAGTAGTGGAAGGCACTTCAGAGAAGCCAGTAGAAGATCAGAATATTCAGCCAATACAATCCTCGAACAAGAACGATTTTTGACAGTGGAGATGTGATTTTTGCAGAAAAGTCAGATCAGTCCATGACTGAGTTTGATAGACAGCTGCTTACAAGCACTCAGAATGTATTTGATGATTGCTTCCAATGGTATTGGAAGGCACGTCAGAGCAGCCTGTAGAAGACTTAGAAGCTTCAGATCTGGTCCAAGATCAGCCTATATACCTGTCAGAGAGTGTAGGGTTACTTCACAGGAAGCTAGAACAGTCCTTAGTTGGCTCTTATAAACTTTGAAAGACAGCAGACTTTCTGTCCCTATCTCCAGTAGGACAAGGGGATGGTTCAAGAGAGGCAGGTAGAGGGTTACTTGACAGGAAGCTAGAACAGTCCTTAGATGGCTCTTATAAACTTTGCAAGACAGCAGACTTTCTGTCCCTCTCTCCAGTAGGACAAGGGGATGGTTCAAGAGAGGCAGGTGGAGCAAACTTTGTTGATTTAGCATGGATAAGTTAAATGTATGATACAGAAGAACCAAGCTGTTTTGAGGATGCTTTAGACAATGAGCATTGGATGAGGGCCATGCGGCTAAGTCGGATTCTATCATGACAAACAATACATGGAAGCTGGTTGATTTGGCCATAGGGAAGAAAGCTATTGGGACAGACTGGGTGGACAAAAATCAAAGGATGTGATATTAGGGCTATTCTCAGCAGAATGGATAGATTATGATAAAGCCTTTGGTCCCCTCTTCAGGATGACTACTTTAGCTATGTTGTTTCATTGGCTGTTCATTTTGGTCGGAAAGTACATCGGTTGGATTTAAAAACAACCTTTCTCAATGTGGACTTGCAGAAAGAAGTGTGTGAGTCAGCCTGTTGGTTTGTAGATACTTGATCAGGAACATGAGCATGCAGACTCCGTAAGGCACTTTATGGGCTGAAACATGCGAAATACAGGAAAGAACTTGAAGCTTCATTTGAGATGTTTGATCAGGACTTTTACACTATTATTTGGGCATTCAGTTTATACAAATAGAAGAAGGCATTGTGCTCAAAAAATCGAAAGGTAGCACCTTGCTTCTAGATTGTGGCACAAATTTTTGGTCTGTCTTTGGGACAATAAATATTTACTCTTTCTACTCTGTTAAGTATTACTCAATTATTGTATGTCTCTCTCTCACAATGCACTTGTACACATTGAGGGAAGAAGTTGATTTGAATTAGTGTTGTGTGGTTCTTGGGCACATACGCTTTAATTATCTTCTACTATGAGGAGTGTTTGATATAGCAAGCAACCTCCATCTGTGTTTTCTAGCGCACAGTGAGATCTCTGTGGCTGCTGCTCACCAATTGCTTCTTTCTAGAACTTCAAAACTACTTCCAGCTCAAGTTGAGCTTTGCCGACGTTTGAATCATGAGGCCATAAAGGTGATCTATAATCTATGTATTGGCTTCTTGATCTCTAACACAAGGTCTTCAGTTAGATTAGGATACATTTTTGGCATAAGCCCTTGATATTCTCCTTGTTGCCTTATTAGTTAGCATCATATTCGATGGAGTCCATGATACTACCGATTCTAGAAACGAAGCATGCAATTCCAAGTGCGTTTGTCTTGAGAATAGTCTGTATAGAATGCGTTCACCCTTCACTTGTACAAAATTTTGACGAAAGCATGCATTTGGAATCTACCTCAAAGCAAATTGGAAAAACATACCCTGGTCCATCATCTTACTTGCCATCTTCGTAAGCCTTGAAGTACCCTTTAACATAACCATGAATAATCATAGTAGAGTCAATGCTCTAGTTAATGTAAAAAATTAATTCATATTTTGTGACCTGTCTGAAAATCAAACCTTATAACTATTTTCATTCGCAACAATGAACACATTCTCGTCCTCAATATGCTATGATCAATTTGTACTATCCTTAACTATTACAATCGAAATTGGATATTTTGATTGATTGCTTAACATAACCATGAAGTACTTTTATATTTTGTGACCTGTCTGAAAATCAAACCTTATAACTATTTTCATTGGCAACAATGAACACAATCTCGTCCTCAATATGCTATGAGCAATTTGTACTATCCTTTACTATTACAATCGAAATTGGATATTTTGACTGATTGCATAATTTAACATAACCATGAAGTACTTCCATAATCATACTAATCCAAGAGCTCAAGGATTTTAATAGTCTTTCAATAAACTACGAACGAAGAAGAGGTGAAGAGTCTATTGGCTAAACACAAGAAATTTAGTGTAAGAAATTCGTGACACTTTATCAAGCTATCCATGTTGTGAAGGGTTTGAGGATAGTGCCTCCAAAAATTGTGCCTATGCATTTGCTAATGTAGGTGATATGGGATGGGAAGGCATTCATGTGCTATTTGTGGGTGCTCCCATAGTGGTAGGCACTTGCTCACACTAAGTAGCCGCCTCGTACGCAATCATTGTCCAATAGAGACTCGTTAGATCAAAGTGTACATTTGGGTGTCATGGTATCACATCAATGCCAAATGAAGTATCAATGTGTGTAATTGAGGAGATGTAGCTTTTTAAGGACCATGGTTGACACGTACAATCACGTTCGATGCGTACCGTTCGATATTAGTGCGGTAGTAAACGAACTAAAAAATCTTAGGCGTACGTCCGATGGTACGTTCGATACCCAAAAAAAAAGACATAGATTTTAGAGTTTTGGAGTAAGTACTTGTACAAGCTTTAAAACTTGTACAAACATGTAATATAGGTGCTTGATGGAGATGAAGAGGGAGAGAGATGAATTCAGATGCTTGATGCAACTTGAGCCTCGTCACTTGTTGGAGATGGAGAAGGGAGAGTCGAGACTCAAAGTCGGAGGTAGATGCTTAGTGTGAGAACATAGTGAGGAGAGAGGGGGTTAATATGGAACCTTGCCATTTGGGAGGCCCAAAATCAGTTTGGCTGAACCACCACCAATAACAAAACCAATTATCCAAAACAAACGAATGCACGCGCGCGCGCGCACACACACACATACACACACACACACAAACGTACGGATTGTACGGCACCGTACGGAATAGAACGGAACGTACGGAAGGTTCCATACGTTGAACGAGGGCAACCATGTTAATAATAAGGACATTAAGAAGTGAGAAAAGCTTATGCAAAGGGAGCACTTGTTATTTGTTATGTTATGAGTGGGGTGTGAACACACCCTTGGGGCTCGTCCAATTAGGAGGTTTTATTGGGATATCTCAAGGTGTATGCCCCAGGCACACCTTGGGTTCTATGTGTGTGTGCTAGAGGCACAGTTAGGTGCCCATAAGCAGTGTTAGGTGGTAGTAGATGCCACATAGGCTGATTGAGAGATTCTAGGAGCTGATTGAGGAGATGATTGTGGAGCTTGGTGGCTCATGTAGAGTGGCCTACATATGGACCTCACCCTTCATTCTATAAGCATTCTCTTGTTTCGTGTTCAGCTTCATGCTTTCCTTTCACTTTTTCAACATGGTATCAGAGCACTATGATCCTCCTTGAGCCCATTTATGCCATGTCATCATCATCTTCTTCTTCTTCTTGCCCACCTTCCTCTCTATTTTGCCCCTTTCTGCCCAACCACTTGGAGGGCTGAATTCTCCCCCTACAGGTGACCTCTTCTGGAGTCCTTCTGGTTGGAGAGACCCTTCATATAGGCGACCTTCCACGTCAGAGCAATTAGGGAATGGTGCCCTCAGACCCGCGCAACAGCCGCTTTCTTCCTGACGCCATTTCGTGCAATACGATTTGTTGGAGCAACCATTTCGAAATTCCTCTGAGCCATGCTTGCACAACAACATGAGCTAGCCTCTGTCCAAATTTGAAGTGAAATGGTTCACCAAGGAGGGAGAAAACGCGAAAAAACCAATCTACAATCAAGCTCATAGCTATGAAGACGTGACGCGGCATTTCGACTTTCCTCTTCAGTGGCTCTTCTCTGGTATACCAGCTTTATTTCTACCTAAGAAGCTCTCTTTTCTTTGCCTTGAAGAGTGAGATACAAGCCCTCAAAGATTAGGCCTCTGTTTTGGATAGTTTTGACAGTGTCGTGAATTTGGTGCTACATTAGATGCTACTTTGGTATTTCTGATACTTTAAAGTGTTGAATAGCATCAGTACAATTGTGGCTACAACTTTCCTTTAGGTTGCTATACCTGGATTTGCTTGGAATACTTTCATTTAGCCACCTCTATGAAGCATGCAAGTTAAAGTATCATTTCCACTATGATTTTTATTATGGAATTTGATTACAAATCTTTGCTACACCAAATGCTTGTACTTTGAAGCTTTTCAGTTTTTTCTAGCCTTGTAAGAGAGTAGACACTGCCCATTTTGGGTTAGACCCTCTCATGGCTACCTTCTTAAATATTGATAAGTTCAATGGTAAAGGCTTTCACACATGGCAGATGAAAGTTAAGTTTGCATTGATGAGGGAAAACCTCTGGGGGCTTGTCAAACTTGCTTCAACTTCTTCTTCAACAGCCTCTAATGCTGGAGAATCCTCAGCTCCTACACGCCCGGCACGAGATCCTGCTAGAGAGGAGAAAGCCTATGGCATTATTACTCTTGGCTTAGGAGATGACTATATTCATCACATCTCTGATATGGAGTCTCCTTCTGAAGCTTGGCAAAAGCTTGATATTCTTTTTCGTGCTCATCTCAAAATTGTCACTTAAGATTGCTTTCTTTGAATTGAAGATGGCTAGTGGCACTCCCTTGGCTGCCCATGTCAATCACATGCGGAGTCTCATGACTCAACTTACTTCTATCAACTCTCCAATGACTACGGATGATGCAATGGCAGTATGGCTCAAAAGTATGCGTGAAGATTATGATCATGTTGTCACCACATTGAAAAATCTTCCTAATCCTAATCTTGAAGGTCTTATTACTGCCCTTTAAGAAGAAGAAAGGCACAAGGAACTCCGGAGAGGCAATGACACAGCATATGCCATAAAAACTCAAATGGGCAAGTTTCCACCTTGCAAACATTGTGGGAAGACTAATCACCTCTCAAAAGATTGCTTCAAGATCAATCCTTGCAAATCTTGTGGTAAAAACAATCACCATGAAAAGTTTTGTAAGGCCAAAAAGGAAGCAACTACAAAACCAGAAACTGCCAATTTACTTTCAGTTGATGTGCCTCCACAAGATGAGGCCTCCTATGATGATTATGCTTTTTGAACCAGCTCCACATATGCTCTAGATCTCTCTTTTATGTTGAGTCAAGGTACTTTGCCTGGATAGTCCTCCAAAATGAATGGAATAAACTATTATGTTCTTTGTAAACACCTCTGGTTACCATATGATGTAGGCCATGTGTATATGTTTAGCTCCATGGCACCTCCTGCAGACATTGTGTGCATGTACATGCAGGGGAGATAACCATTGGAGGGTCTTATGTATCCCTTTGTTTGACTTCACACCCTTGGGACCCCTTGCTAGCATGAGATCCTAGCCATAGATTTATCCTTGACCACCATGAGGTGGCTTGAGACACTATGTGACTAGATGTATCTTTGACATAGCCTGAGGCATTTCCTTAAGGGGGGGTTTATTGGGATATCTCAAGGTGTATGCCCTAGGCACACCTTGGGTTCTATGTGTGTGTGCTAGAGGCACAGTTAGGTGCCCATAAGCACTGTTAGGTGGTGGTAGATGCCACATAGGCCGATTGAGAGATTCTAGGAGATGATCGTGGAGCTTGGTGGCTCATGTAGAGGTACCTATATGGACCTCACCCTTCTTCATTCTATAAGCATTCTCTTGTTTTGTGTTCAGCTTCATGCTTTCCTTTCACTTCTTCAACAGGTTTTTCCCCTTAGGGTTAGTATTATGATATTTTCTTTGTAGAGTATTTTCTTTTAATTTCGGCTATTTTTGAAACTCAAGTCTCGCATTTGGAATACAACTGCTCCTTTTGGTGTTCTACTAAGTCTAAACCCAACATTGATGTTAGAGTCTTATAGCTTCCTTTGAAGGAAAAGCTTGATGGGTGGAGATTCAGTGAAGACAGTGTGTGGTGGAGTAAGAATCAAAATGTATAGACGAAGAGTTGCCCGTCTCCATTCAGTGTGACTTCTCTATTCATCACCTAAGAGCCGCCTGTTCTCACTCTGTTTGTCCTTGTGAGTCGCGTGCCGCTTGCAAAACTATTCCTAGATGCCTTAGCTTATCATCCTTCCTTTCTTTCTTAGTTTATTGTGCTTGCTTTGTAGAGAACTGCTTCTCACTTTGCTCGTCCTTGTGGTCCGTACACTATTGCCTATGAATGATGACCTTAAGCTCATGGTCCCTCCTTTGTTGAATGCAAGAGAGCCCTATGATATGGGTATGTACAGCCAGGTAGTCGGCTGTCTTATCTATTTGTGCAACACTTGATCAATATTTAGTTTGCTATTGCCCTGGCCAGCAAGTTCATGCACAATCTCGGTACCAAGCATTGGCAAGAAGCCAAGGTTGTTTCTGATTACCTATAGGACACACATCTTTGATTGTTTTATCCAAGGGGAGACAACTTACAGTTACATGCTTTCAGTGGTTCAGACTTGGGAGGTAATTATTGTTAGCACTTAGCCTTGGTATGATCCTTGTAGGTCAGGTCAACTGTATGAGTTGACTTCTTTGGTCAACCATATGGTTGACTTGGGGGCCATATAGGCCACCCTTTGTATTTTCCTCTTATCCATTTGAGCAGTACTATGTTTTGCTCCAACTTGTTGTTTGCTTCCCACACTCCACTACATTGCTTCCTGCACCCAACAATGGTATCAAAGCAGGCTCTTTAGCTCCTACTTGCCTTCCCTCGTGCTCTCCCATTGCTCCTACCTGCCATTTTGCTCCAGCTCAGTTTGGTACCTCATTTCATTGCTAGAAACCTGTTTTTTGAGCAGAAAAACAGTCCAGCGATTGTTTTTTTGACTTTTTGACTTTCGATTTTAACGTTTTTAGAGCTGCCCGCATACAAACGACGCTGTCCCGCACCATTTCGGCCAGAATTTTTTTGTTTGTAAGGCTGTACAGACAGGTGTGCGATGCTGTAGGAATCCGTATGACTTGTTAGAAGTTGATTTCGAGCATTTTTGAATAGTTTTTGGAGGTTTTTTGCTCAGATTTGGACTCTTTTCGGTCATTCGGGCCTTCCTCCAGGTGCTCCAACCTGCTTCAGCAGCATTTGGCTGGGATTCTCTCCCTCTTGACTCAGATCTGCCTGGTATAGTTGGATTTGAAGCTTTTCACCCTCTTTTATGTCACGTTTGCACACATTGCAGTAAAATTGAGGTGATTTTGGTCTAGAGATTGGAGCTTTTATGTCACATTTGCAGATTTTGTAGTGACATTTGCTCCTTTTGGTCACATTTTGGGGCTTTTGCAGTATTTGCCCTATTTTGACTTCATTTCCACTTTGACACTTGGGATTTTGAATCTATTGTTGACAGAGTGCGGGATATTTTTAGATTTGTAGGTTATTTTGTCACATTTGCTTTATTTCAGCAAAATTTGGGGTTTTAGTCATTTGCCTCAAATTTGACACTTTTGCCCTTCCAAAAATTGGGGGTTTTGTCAATTTTGTTGAAATTTGCTGTGACATTGGCTTGGTACAACCAATTTGGGCATTTGGTAGACATTGGCATGTAGGAACATTGACGTTGGCTTGGAATTGCAGCACATTGAATCACATTTGCAACTTGTAGCACAATTTGGGGCTTTTTCCAATCTGCCCTCTTTTTGACATATTTGCCCTCTCAGATTTTGGGGCTTTTGCCAGATTTGCTGTCCATTGCAGTGACATTTGGTTTATTCACCTCAATTTGGGTATATTATGCATTTGCCCCTTGATTTGGGCTTGTTGTCTTGTCAGATTTGAGGCATGCAGCCTCCATCTGGGACATTTACAGGTCAATTGATCATTGGATACATTATGCATTTGGGTATATTATGCATTTGCCCCTTGATTTGGGCTTGTTGTCTTGTCAGATTTGAGGCACGCAGCCTCCATCTGGGACATTTACAGCTCAATTGATCATTGGATACATTTGTAGACATTCCTTGTTTTGGGCTGATATTTTTTCAGGACAGCTATCTTATAGGGGGGTCCTTTGATTGGGCATATATTGTTTTGCAGGTCATATTTTTGGGGATAGCACGCGCATTTAGCTCATTGTATGAGCATTCAATTTTTGGTTGGTCACTGTCTGATCTTTGCTGTCATTTTTGGACAGCCTACTCATTTTGCAGTGAAAGCCTTGAGGCTACTCTTGAGCGCACATATTTCCTTCAGGGATTTATTTTTGCCATGGGAAGCAATGATTGGATGGGTATGTTCTTAGCTGAGGACAACCTCGATGGACCCAATTATCCCATGTGGTCATACATGGTGAAACATTTGCTGGTTGCCAAATATTTTTGGCGTATTGTCTTGGGATCAGATCTTCGACCTTCCTTTGTAGCATCCACTTCTGTTACTGCTACAGCTGGTGCAACTGCTACAACCACTTCTGGATCTACTGCCACCGCTGGTGCAGCTACTACAGCCACCTCTAGATTTACTACTACTCCAGTCACACCTCCTACATCCAAATAGGCCAGATGGGATGGTAGAGATGCCCAAGCACATTCTATCATTGCTTTTCAGTCAAGAGACATATCATTCCTCACATTCGGTCTTGCAAAACATCAAAGGTTGCGTGGGACATCTTGGCTCACCTTTACCAGCATCGCAATGAGGCACGTGTTGCTTTCTTACGTAGGCAATTGGAGAATGTATGGAAGAGGGGGACAGCATGGATGCATGCATCACAAAAATCAAGGATTTTCAAGAGCAGCTCATTGATGTGGATGAAATTATTTCAGATGCTTAGGTAGTGTCCACGACACTCAATGGACTTCTTGAGTCCTACTTGGGGTCTGCTACTACACTGAGATTGGTTGCCATGGGCAATCCCAATACTTATACTTTCGACCAGCTTGTTTCCCTTCTCCTGTAGGAAGAGCAGAGTCGTACAAATCGTGCTGCTTCTCAAATTGCAAATTAGGCTTTTGTTGCTAATCACAAAAATAAGGGAAAGAACGGGGAAAATTACAGCAAACCCAAGCCTTCTGGAGGCGCATCTACTGCTGGCCACTCATCTAATTCTGCCCCGTCTAACGCAAAGAAGAAAAACAGCAAACATTGTAATTATTGCCATAAGCCAGGACATGACATTTATGAATGTCGCGACTCGCAAGTGCATCGCTTCTCGAAAGAAAAAGCAGCAAAAGGGACTTGCTGTCACTACTATTGCTGCTGTCCCAGATCATGGTCATGAGGCAGCAAACATTGCTCACCATGAGTGGGCTTTCACATTGACATGCGAGTACCATCTAGAGAAGCATGCTACAACCTTGTTTGTCTTAGATTCCAAGTCAGATTGGTGCTTCGACAATGGTGCTTCCAAGCACATCACTTCTTGTAGATCACTCTTCTAGACATTGGGGGCTGCTCCACATGGTGGCACAGTGACATGTGCCAACAATGCATCATATCCCATGAAAGGGATTGGCTAGGTCGAGGCCACTTCAATTTCAGGTGTTACGATCACGCTAATGGACGTTTTGTTTGTCCAAGGTATCAAGAAGAACCTCATCTCCATTGCATCCAGGAAGCTTCACCTTGTGCATAGTGATGTGCGTGGTTCGATGCGAAAAGCATCTCTTGGGGGTACCTTTACTTTTCTACCTTTGTGGATGACTACACCAGTAACTGCAACAGATGTGCTTGGATATATGGCATGAAGGCCAAATCTGATGTGTTCCCATGCTTCAGACATGGGCTTGACATGGCTGAAAATGAATCAGGGAACAAGCTCCTTACTCTGCGAACTGACAGGGGGGGAGAGTACATGTCCTGTGAATTTTATTATTTTTTGGCTGCTCGGGGTATTATTCATCAACGTACAGTGCCTTATACTCCGCAGCAGAACGGGCTGGCAGAGAGGAAAAATCGGTTAAAGATGGAAATGGGCAGGTGCATGCTCAAAGGAAAGCCTTTGCCAAATAAGTTTTGCTTGGATGCTGTCATGTGCTCCAACTATGTGCTCAATCGGGCACCCACAAAGGCTTTGAAGACTATCACACCTTATGAGGCATGGCATGGTTGCAAACCTGAAATTTCTCATATGCGGGTTTTAAGGTCATGGCTCATGCTCATGTGCCATCTCAGCTGAGGCACAAGCTTGGAGACAAAACTGTAAAATATATATTTATTGGTTATAGTGTAGAGAGCAAGGGATATAGGTTGTATCGGCCTAGCACGGGCAATGTCATTGTCAGTAGGGATGTTGTATTCGCTGAAAGTGTGCCTTTACCTTGGCTGGAATGCAAAAAACAGCCTCCTGTTGATTCCTCAGATGTCTTTGATACATTGTTGCCTCTCTTTCAGTCGCCCAGAGATCTAGAGCAGCCAGTATATAGTGTTGTGCCATACACTTCTACCACTGCACATCCTCCTCCAATAGTTCCTGCTCAGCCTGATATGCCTTTAGTTGATGATCATGCTATTGAGCAGGCAGTTGCACAGCAGAGTGCTGTCATTAAACAGCAAAAATCAGTCCCGAGATGGCTTTTGGACACACTCAGGGACAGAAAACAAGCTGAGCCTTTGCCAGCCTGCACTAGAAGTGTGCATAACAGATGCATGGCAATTGTTTGGCTGTAGATTTGGTTGCTACTGCTTGCAATGAGGAATCTTTATGTCACAAGGATGCCTTTGACAGCAAGGAATGGATGGATGTCATGAAGGTTTACCTTGAATCAATTCATGCCAACAACACTTGGGAGTTGTGTTACTTGTTAGCTAGCAAGCGTGCCATTGGCACAAAGTGGGTCCACAGGGTGAAAAGGAAAGCTGATGGCAGTGTTGACCGCCTCAAAGCCTGCTTGGTTGCAAAGGGATATGTACAGCAGCACGGCATTGACTTTGAGGAGACCTTTGCTCCTACCTCATGCATTACTACTATGAAGTGTGTTATTGCTATGGCATCTCATCGGCATTGGGAGGTTCATCAGTTGGACATCAAGACTGCCTTCCTTCATGGTGATCTTTAGGAAGAGGTCTATGTCACTCAGCCACCTGGTTTTGAACAATTAGGTTCTGAAAATATGGTTTGGTGGCTCAGAAAAGCCCTCTATGGCTTGAAGCAGGCACCCTGGGCATGGTATGCAAAGATACATGCATTTTTGACAGCCTACACTCTGAGAGACCTTATCACCCACTGCTTGTAGAATACATGATGCTTCTCCACCTGACCTGCTCCTTTGCTCAGATTGCAGTTCGTCAAGCTTTAGGAATGTCACCCCCCACATTGAGCCCCTCATATGAGGAGGATGACTTGAAAAACGTGATTGGGTTAGAGAGAAGCCATGTGGGCAGAGAATGAGGCTGCCACAGTTGGTACAGCGGCTGCCATGCAAGGCAACCAGGAAAGGTTGCCAATGGGCTATTTATAGACCCTGCAGTTTTGGGCAGAAGGCTGCCAGTCAGCAGTCTGTTGCAGCAGGTAGGCAGAGGCTAGGACTAGTTGGCTGTACATACTGCAGGAGAAACAGACTGGGTGGTCCCGGTCTCTAGCAGTCAGTTGGTTGCAAGTCTGGCCGGTGGACTCAGGCTACCAAGCCCTATTTGAAGGTCCCCATTGGCGGCTCGAGGCATCCATTTTGTGCCTCACCATTGGTTGCATAGCAGAGCAGCAAGGAGCCCTAGGTGTCCAGGATACAGTGAGATTTGTTTTACGCATTGTTTTACACTTTGCGGGGAGTTAATTGTAGGCTGGTTTGGTGTTGCTGGTGTTGGCTAGCTTGAACGATTGTTCATGGAGAAGAGGGCCATGCTCGAGATTTGATGCTTGTTACACCTCCCCCCCGCCCCCCCCCCCCCCCCCCCCCCCTCTCCCTCCTCCCGTCCCCCACCACCCCCGCCCCCCTTCCTTCACTTGTTGTATCATCTCACATTGGAGGTTTTGCCTAGCAGTTAAGAGGGCTTTCCCTGAGATCCCTTATAGTCTCTCGCTCTCCTCTTGTTTCAGTGCAGTCTTTTTGATGTGGGTTGCTCTCTCTTTTCTGATCAGTTTCCGCTGCACTCTCACAGATGCTTGTATTAATTTCGGAGACCCGTAAGGATCTATGGGACGTGGAAAAAGACAAGTATAAAATACAAGGTTGAGGGAGTTCTAGACATACCTCCGCTAGACAAGAAAGACCTATGCAACTCAGTCTCTAGTTACTGAGGTGATGAAACAAAATCTAAAAAATGTCAAACTAACAAAGATGAGAAAACCAGTAACAGAAAGTATGGACATATCTAGCTCCAGAGAGGGCTGGATATCCACCAGCCCCTTAGTGCTTGCTCCTAGATGCTAGGAGTGTCTTCCTATGCGTCACCATTTGGGTCAATGTAGCTCCAACCTAACTTGCTGGGAGGGAGAGTCATTACATCTCATGGTACACCATGTGCATATCTTGTGCCGATCTGATCGAGAGAGAGAGAGAGAGAGAGAGAGAGAGAGAGAGAGAGAGATGATAGATTGAGAGGGAGAGAGATTTGGAGTAGGGAGTGAAGGAGACACACTCACCGTAGTCACACACCAGTGGGTGGGGATAAAACAATAAGTGGTACCTCCCCAAGTACACACACTAGTATATATATCTGTGGATAAGACTAGGGCCACTAAGTACCTAAGTACAATGTGTACTTAGTGTACTTAGTAGTACTAGACGAAAACTGTTACAAGGGTGGCCAATGCCTTTACCCCAACAACCTCCCACTTAAAGGCAGTGTGCCCATAAGAGAGAGTAAAGAAAAAACAGCAATATACATCATCATGTACAAGACCAATTGGTTTGCTTATCCTATACCCATAAGCTGTCTGCAGTGTGCAAACCGCTCAGCAGCCAATCCTTTGGTCAACAGATCTGCTGGATTGTCATCAGTGTGAACTTTCACAAGCTGAAGTTGCTTGTTCTCAAGCACCTCCCTGATAAAATGATACTTCTCGTCGATGTGCTTCGTCTTTGCATGAAAAACAGGATTTCGTGCCAACTGTATGGCACTCTGACTGTCACAATGCAACAATGGAGTATCACTAGAGTAGCCCAAATCTGCCACTAGCCGAGATAGCCATATAGCTTCCTTGCACGCCTCAGTGGCTGCAATATATTCAGCTTCTGTAGTAGACAATGCAACGCATTGCTGCATTCTAGATACCCACGACACTGCACCTCCAGTGAAAGTGAAAACGTATCCGGTAGTAGACTTCCGGGTATCAGGGTGACCGGCATAATCAGAGTCTGTATAACCTTGCACTTTTGCATCTTGACTGCCGAAACATATACACAAGTCCTGTGTACCCTTCAGGTATCTCATGACACCTTTTACTGCATTCCAATGCTTTTTGCCAGGTTTAGCCATGTATCTGCTAACCACTCCCACTGCAAACGCAATATCGGGCCTGGTTGCAACCATAGCATACATGAGACTGCCACATGCTGATGCATACGGAATCTTTGACATCTCAGCTTTTTCAGCATCTGTCTGAGGGCTGTCCAAAGCACTGATTTTCACATAAGGAGGCAATGGAGTACCAATACTCTTCCCCCCCTCCATGTGAAATCTCTGCAAGACCTTGCCAATATATTCCTTCTGAGACAAGTATAGCAACCGCTTTTCCCTATCCCGAAGTATTCGCATACCCAATATATGGTTGGCATCACCAAGATCTTTCATATCAAAGGTCTGGTGCAATCTCTTTTTCAAGGCATTCATCTCATTATGAGATTTTCCAGCAATTAACATGTCATCCACATACAAAATGAGGATAAGTAAACTGCCATCTGAAGCTTTCTTGGTATACAAGCAGTGATCAATGTCACTTCTCCTGTAACCCTGGGTTCGCATGAATGTATCAAACTTATGATACCATTCCCTGGGTGCCTGCTTTAGACCATAAAGACTTTTCTTTAGTTTGCATACAAGCTTCTCTTTGCCCTTCACTGTAAAACCCTTTGGCTGCTGCATAAAAATTTCCTCATGTAAATCACCATGAAGAAATGCTGTCTTGACATCCATTTGGACCAAGTCCATATCTGCATGTGCAACCAATGCTAATACAGTTCTGAGTGTTGTCATCTTAACAACAGGAGAGAATATCTCGTCAAAGTCAACACCATATTCCTGCTTGAACCCCTTGGCAACCAGTCTGGCTTTATGCCTTGGCTTTTCACCAGGTGTGACCTTAAGTCGATAAACCCATTTGCATGGCAGTACCTTCTTACCAGTAGGCAAGGATACCAATTCCCAAGTGCCATTCTTGTGAAGGCTGTCCATTTCGGCCTTCATAGCAAGATCCCATTGAACCTTGTCTGCCCTCTGCCTAGCCTCTCTGTAGCATGAAGGCTCTCCACAATCAGTGAGCATCAAATAATCAATGCCTGGAACAAATCTTTCTGGCTGCCGCGTCGGTCTAGTTGACCTTCTAACCCAATGACCATCGTCTTGAGCTGGCTGTCCAGCCTGTTCATCACCCAGATAAGGTGGCTGTCCCATGTCTCCTGGCTGCATTTGCATGTCAGGAAGATCACCTAACTGTGCTTCATCCATTGGGATGTCTTCTGCCATACCTGGCTGTCCATTAGGACCTGCTGCAGCATCATTTAATGGCTGGTTATGCTGCTGTTGTGGCTGATTTACAGCCTGTTCGTGTTGCCCATGATGCCTGTTATCATTAATAGTTACTTTTAAAGGTCCCTGCTGTACAACAGGTTCCTTGAACATGATGCTTTCATCAAACACGACATCATTGCTGCGTATAAGTTTTCTGTTCTTGGGATCCCAAATCCTGTAGCCCATCTCACCTTTGTCACCGTAACCTAGGAATATGCATTTAAGAGACTTTGGATCCAGTTTAGTTTTGTCCTCCCTGCGTACATGCACATACGCGACACAACCAAAGACCAGTAGGTGTTTGTAAGACGGAGGCTTACCCGTCCATGCCTGTTCAGGCACACCGCCACATAGTCTCTTGTTTGGTGACCTGTTAATAAGGTGCACAGCTGTCTTTACAGCTTCAGCCCAAAATGTGTGGGGCAGTGCAGCATGTGACAACATGGATCTGACTTTCTCTTGACTGGTCCTGAACATTTTTTCAGCTGTACCATTCTGTGGAGGATCATATGGTGCAGACAACACCCTTTGAATACCCTTTGCCTCACAGAATTCTTGAAATTCTTTGGACACCTTAGTGAAAGCCTTGAACGTATCACTCTTCTTTCTGAGAGTGTAAACCCACACTTTGCGGGGTGGCGTCATCTATGAATGACAGTATGTACTTTGAACCTCCTAAAGAGAGTGTAGGCATCTCACACACATCTGTATGTACTAGCTCCAAGAGCTGTAATTTCTGATCTGACCTTCTCTTATGAGGTATTTGTACTTGACGACCGTAGAGACAAAATTCACATTTCTTTAAATCTGAATATTTTAGACTCGGCAAGTAACCAAAATGAGCCAATTGCTCCATTCCCTTAATACTCATATGGCCAAGCCGGCTATGCCACAATGAAATCTTTGGCAGCTCGGTGGCATTTACATCAGAATGCGGACAATGTCCAGCATGAAGTGAGTACAAAGTATCAACCTTAGGACCCCTGGCAATAGCCATTACCCCTTTGCTGATTTTCCATTTCTGACTGCCAAAGGTGGTATGATAACCATCGTCATCCAACAACCCTGTGGAAATCAAGTTTTTCTTCACCTCAGGAACATGCCTGACCCCTTTGAGCATTAACTGCTGGCCATTTTCAAGAACAAGCCTGACATCACCTATGCCAATGATAGAACATGCATGGTTATCACCAAGAAAGACAACTCCCTTTTGCCCTCCTGCATATCTGACAAACAGATTTCTGTAGGATGTCACATGAAAGGAAGCACCTGAATCTATAATCTAGGAAAACATATCTGATCCATCACCAGCATGAAGTGTATGAGCCTCCAGTGAAGAGGTGAAACATATCTCATGTCCACTGTCACTGTCACTAACATAAGTAACATTCAGCTCCTCTTTTTCTTTGCCCTTAGACTTGCCTTGAGCCTTGCCTTCTTTGGCTCTCTGGTCATTCTTCTTTTGAAAACACTTTTTCTCAATATGTCCCTTCTTGCCACAATAGTTGCATACAAGATCACTCTTAGAGCGGGACTTGCTCCTCTCTCTTTCTTTGTCTTTTCCACGTGTTTTGGACCTGCTGCGTGCATTCAAAGCATTTGACTTCCCAATAGCATTGTTCTTTCTGTTCATCTCTTCCTGTAGAAGAGCACTCTCCACATCTGCAAATAACAGAATGGCTTTTGAGTTGCTGGTAGAAGTCCTGAATGTGTCCCATGACTCAGGTAGAGAACATAGGATGAGTGTAGCTTTCAGCTCATCATCGAGCTTCAACCCCTGGTTGATCACCTGGCTGAATATGCTGTTAAACTCAATAATATGAGTGGACATAGCTGTCCCCTCCTTCATTTGAAGACCAACAAGCTTTTTTAGCCAGTAAGCTTTTCCCATGGCACTTTTCTTGGCATAAGTATCCTCAAGACGTTGCCACATCTTCCATGCAGTAGGTTCATCCCTGATGCCTACAACCAGTGAATCAACAACTGTAAGCATAATGGTCGACCTGGCCAAGCCGTCCATCTTCTCCCACTGCTCATCTGTAACGTTGGGGGGCTTAACACCCTTCTCCTTTATAGGCTTGTACTGGTCCTTCTGCATCAGCACATTGTAGCATTGTGTCCTCCATATGTCGTAATTTTTAGCTCCTTCGAGCTTCTTTATCTGAAACAAGGACGACACGTCGCTACCGGAACTCATAGTAAAGAAAGTAGACTCCCTGGTGTGCAATTAAGCACTAGTCACTCCAAGAAAAAAAATTCTCCCGCAGCGGAAGTACGATCCCTGTAGGTGTGCAATTAAGCACTAGTCACTCCAAGAAAAAAAATTCTCCCGCAGCGGAAGTACGATCAAAAGTGAACTTGGTACTGTTTCAGTGGCATAAAACCAACTGAAAGTCTTTCTCCCACTTGCTGCAGAAACAGTGACTTTTTGACAGTCAAATTTGGTCAAACTTGCTGTTTGACAGTCCAGGACTGTCAAGAAACAGTGAATCTCTGATTTTGGATGAAAATCTCTGATATATGCTCCAGAAGCTTCCCCCCCAACTGAATTTACAGTTTGGAAGTAAGGTGGCTCAAAAGCCCTTTGAATGCATGAAGAAAATCAGGGATGTGACCTCCAATTTGAAAAGATTGACCTTTGACCAAACACTGTAAGTCAAATGTGCACTTTCAAAGCATAGTAGTGCTCCACAAGATAGCCTGATGCATGTAGAGTGCTCCCACTTGACAAATTGCCGGTCAGGCTACAAAAGCCCCAAATTTGACTAAAGTCAAACTTGGTCAAAATCGACCAAATCTGTACCAAATGTGATTGTACTTTCAGCAACAAGCTAAAGCATTTGTCACAAGCATAATAGCATCAAAAGCCCCTTGAATTGGCAGCACATTCCGTGCATTGACACAGTAAATGGCATCAACTGCTACTGCTCACACAAGGCGTTTGACTGCAAATCCATTGAGTTGCATCCAACAAAGCATACACTGCAAGTATCAAGTACAGATCTGTCCAATGCATACTCTCAGTGCCACCACTGTGTACAATCACTGGCCAAGTGATAAGACCTGTCTCAACACTGTTTGCGGCATAATGCCTCAGTGCGAGTGTAAGCTTTGCCCCAAGTAGAACACCTTGGCTCAAATGCCAGTGGCGAAAGACAATGTTTTACCGTGGAAAACAGATAAACAGAAAAGAAATGTTCCTCGATCTGTGGTACCCTGACTGTTGGCTGTACGTGAAAGTCAAGTACAGCAGTGCTGTACCAGATTTCGAGAGAGAAGGGGGGGAACTGGAGCTCGACCGCGCCCAGCTGGAGCTCGACGGCGCCTTCGCCGTGCTGCTTCTGCAGCTTAGCTCGCTTGCGCCCGCGCCTTGCAGCCGCGCCTTGCAGCCCTTGCCTCGCGCCTTGCAGCCCTGGCCTGCGCCGTTGCAGCCGCGCCTTCGCGCCTTGCCTGCGCCCTTGCAGCCGCGCCTTCGCGATCCGTCCGTACGGTTGTACGGACGACGTACGGCCGTACGGATCGGTCCGTACGGAAGGGGTAGGCTAGGGAGAGGAGGGAGTGGAAGAGGAGGGAGAGAGAGAGCCCGTTGGCTCTGATACCAGTTGATAGATTGAGAGGGAGAGAGATTTGGAGTAGGGAGTGAAGGAGACACACTCACCGTAGTCACACACCAGTGGGTGGGGATAAAACAATAAGTGGTACCTCCCCAAGTACACACACTAGTATATATATCTGTGGATAAGACTCGGGCCACTAAGTACCTAAGTACAATGTGTACTTAGTGTACTTAGTAGTACTAGACGAAAACTGTTACAAGGGTGGCCAGTGCCTTTACCCCAACAAGAGAGAGAGAGAGAGAGAGAGAGAGAGAGAGAGAGATTATATTAAGGTCTTCAAAAGGCCTCAGTTACCTATGAGACAAAGTACACACCCAAAAAGAGTAACTGCTGCATCTCTGAGTATTGGAGAGTTGAGGATTGCACATGGCAGCTCAGGTCGAAGTTACTATAGCACACATCTATATTCTAAGTCTATCATAAAGTGGCCCTCATTACATCAGCTCAAGACTAAGGGTCTTTGGGCTTAGATTTGAACTCTCTAATGAATGCTTGTCCTTCATGGGAGACGGCCCATTTTCCTTCTTTGTCGGCTTCTTTCTCTTTAGTAAGTTCAGTGGCTCTTTGCTTGAGTTCTTGCATTTCAGCTTGTATTTGTCGAAGAATCTTGATCCTTGCTGCCTTGTCACTGAATGAAAATTTGTTTCTGTGTGCCCTTTTGCTGGATGTTCCAGATAACATCTAGATCCCATTCCACTTGTGGTATCTTCTTCTTGAGATAGTTGACTTTGTCCTCTACGCCTGTAACAGGGAAGCCATCTGGTAATCCCCCTACGTGTAAGATCAGCTTGCTAGTTTGTCTGGATTCCCGCTCTTTCAACTCCATGTAGACATCAGCACTGTTCACTTTCTTGTTTACATCAGCAGTGATCTCTTGCTTCATTGATTTTACCTGGGTGGTGACCACTTTCCCTCGAGCTGCCAGCCGGAGCTTGAGTTCTCGGACTCCTAGCTCTAGGTAGTGAACACGTTCTTGTTGATCTAAAACAGGCTTCATCTTCTGATATGTCTTTACATATGGAGTCGTCGGGGCAAAACCTGGTACTGTCGAATAAGAGAGCTTGCTAGTTGTGGTCAAGGGAACAAAGGCCTTCATCTTGGGGGACTCCATATGGGCCTGCATAAGCTGAAAAATCCCCTCTGTTAAAACTAAACCCCAAGTGGGGCTGGGAGGGGTCTTCAGCCCAACCTGGAGTGGGGTTCAAAGGTTGAACCTGTTGCTGGTAGAGAATAAGCCGGGCCTAATTGGGAGTTGAAGAAGACTTGGATACTTGTGAACCGGGCTGGGGCTGTGCTTGTAGTAGTACTGGTGGCACGATGCGACTAAGAAGCAGAGGCCTGCTGTGCGAACTGAAGCTCCTTCTGTGCTGTTCTGCTCCTTGCGACTTCTTATAGGCCTGCAACTGTGGGTTGAGGAGGGGCACGGTGGGCTGAGAAGCCAGGTGGGGAGCTAGGCGATGGGCTGAGCTGCCCAGATTATCACCTTCTTTTCTTTTCCCAGATGTAGCAAACGAAGCAATCGATCAGTTTCTGCCCCTCAGTGCGGCATCAATAACTTTTTGCATTTCACATGTATCCCTGGATTTCTATGCTCTGATACCAGTGATATGTTGCCTATTACACAGAACTTGTTAGGTCATAAGTGAGCATCACCTATTAGCCGCTGTAACTTCAGCCAACAAGCTTTACCTCCTAGACACTGTAGCTTCAGGTAGAGTGTCCCCCTTCATAGAACTTGTGGAGGGTCCTACACCTCTGAGGTGTAATACCATGTGGCATCTTCGAGTTCTTGATGGGCTCTTCATATTAATCATAGATTGTCCAACTCCTAAAGACATTTGCTAAGTCGAGATGTACCTCAAGGCCTTGGCCTGGATGTCCCATGCCGTATGACTTTTTGTCTGCAACTCATGGGTCCCGTTCCCAGAGTGTAATACTTTTTACCAAGGCCGGCTGGGCTGGGTCCCCAAACAATCTCTTCGTTCTATTTCTCTATTACCCTTTGTTTTTTCAGATGCAGTTCCCCCCCCTCGTCTCCCTCTCTTCCCTGGTTCGGGCTGGGTTGGGTCCCCAAAGTAATCTCTTCATTCTGATGTCTTATAATTTCTTTACAAAATAAAAACAGTGTGTGATGTCTTCTAATGACATTTTCTGATGTATTAGCATGTTCCTTTTATCGGAACTGCTTACTATAATATAGTTAATAGATCCCACAAAAAAATGTGTGTGGAAGTATGTGTGTGTGTGTGAACCGCAATTTCACCTTTAAAAAAATGTGTGAACTGCAAGTGTCTTTTGGACAGGCATACATGGCTTTGAACGATGTGGATTCTGCAGTTGCAAGTTATTCAAATGCATTAGAGCTGGAGCCAACTGATGGTAAGGCGATTAGTAGATACTTGTGTTAACTGCATTTTCATCTATTTTAGTCTCTTCATGCAGGCCATAATTAAGAGTCAAAGAGTCTATGCTACTCTGCAAATTCTGTAAGGCATTTTTGAGCTGAAAGATTGGTAACTTGTTTGTGTGTTACAGTGGCAATAAAGAGAGAACTTGGCATTGCAAAAAAGAAGGTATGCAATGACCAGGTAAATTGATTTTGTGGTCTTTAACTTGTTTGACTAAGTGTGAAAACTCACTTTTTGTGTTGCATGCAGATAGCTGACAGACGTGACAAGGAGAGGAAAGCGTATGCAAAAATGTTCCAATGACATGTATTGGATCATTCCTTTTGATATGTCTACTTTGTATATATTCTAGTTAGCTTTCCATGATCCTCTCTCTCTCTTTTGTTTACAGGTTGATAAGATCTTCTCAGGCTGACAGTTTTCTTAATGTGTTTCCAGGATCTGTCCGTATTGTAACCCCCTCCAATACTAAATCCTCATTTATGGCATAGGTTGCACTCGTATTGAGATCAGCAGGGCTGCAAGAACAACGGGGAATTTATGTTGCTTATAACATCAATCAGGCATCAAGATTTGAATGAGGTAAAACTTGCTGTGACTGAAGGAGTGACAGGCCATTGTTTTTAGGAGAAGGAAACCTTGGTGAGTACATTAGAGGTATTTGTCATGGGATCAGTAATTGGGCTCAAAAGGGGGTGATCCTTCTTGAGAGAGGGTTGTACCTCCTGAAGTTTTTAGCTCAAGTAAAGCTTCTACAGGGATGACCCTTTTGGAGAGGGTTGCAGCCCCTGAAATTTTGACCTCAAGTGTTAAAATATTTCAACTTCGTAGTTGTTTTGTCTATGTTCATGACCGCTCTCATTCTCACATACTTCTTGCTTCCAGCAAAGCACAAGGTAGTGGCTACAAGCATTTATGCTTTCTTGTTATGATTGCTTGCTCGAGGAGTCCTTCGGAAGACACTTGGAAGAAGTGTGATTTTATCTATAGGAAAAAAGAAAGAAACCAAAAACAGAAACTTTGTAAGCCAAATTTTTTTTGTCCTCTAATGATGACTTGTATGATCTCTCTCTCTCTCTCTCTCACACACACACACACACACACACACACAATCTCTCTCTCTCTCTCTCACACACACACACACACACACACACACACACACACTCTCACTCTCACACACACACATGCACACGTACACACAAAAGGTAGTGGCTATGAGCATTTATGCTTTCTTGTTATGATTGCTCACTTGAGTCCTTTAGTAGACACTTGGAAGGAGTGAGATTTTACATTGTTTTTGTAAAGAAACCAAAAATAGAATGTTTGTAAGCCAATTGCTATTTGTCCTCCTAGTGACAATTGGTATAATCTCTCTCTCTCTCTCTCTGTCTCTCTCTCTGTGTCACTCAGGTAGGGGGTGGAAATCCATTTGTATTATATTACAAGAAAGTGAGAAATTGTCTCCTATAAAAGAGAAGACAAGTTGTGACAACATCAAAGGATCTCATTATAGGACAAAAAAGAAGGATAAGCCAGATCTCATGCATGTAGGTAGTCAAAGAATGATTCTCGTAGAGAAGCCCAAAAGAAAATCTCTCTCTCTCTCTCTCTCGCTTGCGTACACATGCACACGCACGCGCATGCATTGTGCGTGCGTGTGCACACACGCATGCATGCACGCACGTACACACACACACACACATATATTCCTCCCCTTGGGGATCCCTGTGATCCTAGGTTGTACATGTTGAGAGGATATGACTCACATATTATGGTTCCCTACATTGGGATGAATAAGAAGTCTCTTAGGCTTTTGATTATTTCATACACTTACACTCATTATATCGAGGTGAGATAGTCACGATGAAATGGTTTAGAGATATGGTCACATGGATAGTGTTGCCATAGGACTTAGTACAATCATTACCTCCATCATGAAGCATTAAAAGAAATCATGGGCTAGAGAGAAAGCAATAAGAGCAAGTTTTTTTGGAGGATTGAAGAATTTGTGACAAGAAGATTTTTTGAATGGTGGTCCTTGATTTTTGGTTGGCATTTCGGAGGTACTAAGGACGCCTAGATGGAGTTTAATGATGAGGATAAAAAGGTTGGTACTTGGGAGTGGGAAAAGAGGTGGCCACATGCCCATAGTCCTTTCCCTCTTCTTCTATCTTAGAGCACCCTATATTTTGGGACAGTCAAAAAGCATGTTATCTAATTCTTAATCTCTCGTATGGATGTAGATTTCATGAGAATTACTTGTATAAGTACTTGATAAAATTTATAAATGCCAATTGTCAGGTGAGTTGGCACCCCTCTCCGTCAGATTTGCAAGTAGTCTTGGGCATGATATTGCGAAAGAAGGTGTTGGCAACCTTGAAGAATACACTTGAGAGGCTTATGATGAGAGATATAGTGCTCGATTCTTTTATGCACACTTACATACATAATTATATGTGCTTGCAATTTAAGAATTTGAAAGTGAACTACCTTGCAACTTACTAAATTAAAAATTGTCTTATGGTTTTTACCATTGGACTAATTGACAGGATGTTATTCTTTTGGATTTACAATTTGAGATGCAGCTAGAGTAATTAAATGGATTTCTCTTTTTAGGAGGATTCTCTATGAACTTAGTTGCACCCGTTAGCACTAATGTAAATGTGAACATAGTCTTGATGAAGCAATGGATGCCATGGGTCTTTCAAAGCGTTGACTAAGAGCATGGATTAGTGGAGATTTAGATTCATTGAAATAATAGGTAACACACACACACACACACACACACACACACACACACACGGGGATCCTTGTATACTACAGGTTTGTCTACATATTGGTGGCCCATGGGAATAGATGGTCACATTGAAGTTTTTCTCATATTACTTGGCTTTAACGAAGAGATTTTACTAGAGAGCATCTACATCTACTTTGACATTTTGTGCTTAAACATTTGGAGCAATCTCTATCAGAATGGATTATTATCCCTCTAGATTTTTCTACATGCAATTGCCGAGGGCTTGGATTAAGATACTATGTAGTGAGCACCAAAGAAAAGTTGAATCAAGGCTCTTTAATTGCCTTAAGAAGGGACTTATTGTTAGAAAATATACGATTACACCTTCCTACTTGGGACCTTTGAAATCCTTGGGGCTATCAAGTTGAGTAATATACGTCTCCCTTGGACAAAGGGGAGAAGCTAAGATGGATACAAAGACCAAGCTTAACACCTAATAACATTGCTACTACCATAGTCTTATTGATGGGAAATTAGGCATAGATATATGGACATATCTTTATTTATATGTATATGTATGGTTATATATAAATATATAAATATAAATATATATATATATTGTTGTATATATTTGTGTATATATATGTATATATATGGTTATATATGTATATACATGGTTATATATGTATATATAGACATTTATATTTATATATATAGTTGTATATATGTAAAACCTTGTACTTGAAATTTCTTTATAAACCAGTCACACTGGACCGTGAGTGGCCACCAAGAAGGGAGGAAGTACCTCTCACGTACCTCTCACCACGGCTGAGAGTTATGGAGGCTCATAAAGAGAAGGTGTGGGAGACATTTAATATGAAGCTACAACGATATATTCGTGGTAGTTGATGAACCAAAGCATTCTATATACTGTTAATGGTTATATTCCTATGTTTCTAATTGTTACTGGAGAGTATACCTCATCCTACAGTTTTGGTGGGGACAAGTTTGGTACTTGGGGGTGGAGATGGAAGTACAACGTGCTCTTTTCCCCCTTCTCTTGTGCCCTTGGGGGAACGTTGCTCGTTCTTCACACTGCAAAAGCTGAATTCGGGCAGCAACCGAAACCTTCAAGCAATTGGAGGAGTTGGAGTGAGCCTGGAGCAACAACAGATCTTGAACTTAGCGGAGGAGGGCAACAAGCTCGACAGTTTGAAGCTCCACACGACTTTGCAACGAGTCCGTGAGCGAGTAAAGAATCCACTAGGTATGGTGTTTGAGAATCACAGATTGTCTAGCATATACAAGGGCGATATGGTCGGATAGAGAGCCCCTCCTTTACTTTGAACTAGGATCTGTATACTAAGAGAGAACACGAACAGAGGGAGTGGTTATGTAGCAAAAGCCGCCTTGTCTACCTTGTCTTCCTTCTGCATCTACATGAATTCACCAAAGTCTTGACAATGTTTGCTTTGTCTTCACCGAAGTCCACGGACGGTAGCCCTTTGATAGTCGTTGTGAAGCCATTTCTCAAGAGTCTTGCCCATCTGTTGTGGAAGAAGATTTTTAACACAGTCTACGGCAAGCAGATCGCCATTTTGGGATTTGCCTGTTGTTCCAGCCAGCTACTCCTTCGAGCTCGTGACTTCCATCCGTTGCACAGTACTTAGAACTGCCATGATAATGCTCTTTTTTCTATCTACGACCGGTACAAAGAGTAGTTTAGATCATGACGTGCTGTATTATATGCACGAAAAGAAGTGGATGGTCCAACTCTTACTATCAGTCGCCAACTCTACGTATGGTTCGACAAGTAGATGGGTGCAGGAGAGGCACGATTAGCTACTATTTTTCGGCTCCAATACGTATAGATTACTATAATGATGCAGAAAAAGCGAGGGAATGGAGCCTAGCATGCTGGTGAGCAAAGCAGCATTTGCGCCTAGTCGTCGGCCAATAGATCACCCTGATGCAACTGTATTTCTAGTTGTGTTTTGCTTATTGCCATGCACTCTGTCAACTCTTACTAATATAGACAGCTACTATGAGACCCCGTGGCATGAATTGAGCGAGGATGCACGTTTTCACTTGCACGTCGACCAAGCATACGGTCCATTTTTCCATCTCAAAGCCTCCTTACGAGTAGACTCCCCATGTTCGGACTCTCCTTGTGTTGAGATCATTACTAGACTCACAATGCCCACTTTAATTGTACACAGCTCCCACTTTTGTTGAGAAAACGTATCAACCACACATTTTCATGTACAGTCTGGCTTCTTCCGACTATGTATATGACTCTCTATTGATAATAGAAATGGGAACATTACGTTGATGATTGAAGAACGTTGGACTATAGTTGTGGATTTACAGAAGACATTATAACAAAGGATGGTAATGCTTTGTTCCCATTTTGACTCGAAGCTTCATCAAGCTCCTCTGTTTTGCTACATAAACATGGTGCCTTGCCCATGTGTAGTTCTATCCATGTTTGGGTTTGTTGTGAAGGCTTTGCCATTGAGGAATAATGCTTGGGGCTTTCATGGGCAGGTAGAATTGGACGATGTTGGGCTTTTGATTATTAGAAGTCAATGATGTTGAGCTGTCGGGCTCTAACTTCCAAGCTAGATTGATTTTAACTTAGCTTTGTCCTTATCACAACCACAACATGCCTTGATTATGATGACACGAGTTTACACACATCTATTCTATTCCATATGTTTCTCTTGAATCTTGGAAGTATACTCTCTGAAACAAGAGCCCAAGAAGATGTTTTGGTTACTCGAGCTGAGTCAGCAGGGTCGTTCTATACTTGATTATAGTTTATCATAGGACCAAGTCACTAGACACGTCCTCTTTGAATCCGAATGTTTGATTTCTACTTTGACAATGAAGCATTGCATGAGAGGTTTAGAATCTTCTTATATATTGATGTTTCTTCTTATAGCCACTCCCTCTAAGAATTAGATTGACTCTCTTGGGAGTTTCTCCTTGGCATTCGAAAGAGACCCTTAGCCATGGGTATAGGGGATACATGATATATAAGTTTCACTCCGTCTTTTTCACGAGAGGAGACAAGTATTTTTCCATGGAATAAGAGGCCCATGGTATCGAAATCTTCTTTGGTTCCTTTAGCACTTTCATTTCTAATCAGAAGAAAAAGAGACACATAGCCTATACTATAAGGGACTCATGATGTAGAAGTCTAAGCTTATTTTACGACCATGTAATTTAGAAACATTTCTTTTATGTTTAGAATATAGGATGGGAAAGAAAATTGCCATTTCTATTGGTACTACCTCCATATGATTAATTATTGATCAAGTAGAAAAAGATAGACCACTCGTATTACTTTAGATTAATTATTGATGGCTACAAGATTTTGTATATGTACATAAGTTATTGGGCTAGGTCTACTTTATTCCTTTGTGGATTTGCTTCATACTGTCGTCGTAATTTCGTACTACATTGGATGGGAAAGACTAGTACATTTGCTGTTATGCTTATCATTGACTGGTTAGACTTGTCTATTGGTGCAGGGAACTACACCTTTTCAGGATTACTTAAGCAGCAAATGGAGGAAGATCCCCCTTGACAACTTTTACACTCGGGATTTTTTTACAGTGTGCTACACTAGAGATGTTCTTGGGCAATTTCCTTTATGGTTTGAGGTTGCTTTCTTTGGAGAGCAAAAGAAATTCCCCTGGAGAATTGATTTGAGATCCCATGCTTATGGGGTTTCATACTATCCGTTGGGATTCATCTACTATTTTATAAGCACTTCTTAAACGTTATACATGCCAACTGCTTTTAGAATGCCAAGATTTTATTAATGCTAATCTAGATTAGGTGACAAGGATAACAAATGTGTGCCGGCATTGAAGCTTGGCTTCCACATCATGAATGAAATATTCTAACTTTCATTGTGTTGTGATGGTGCCAGGTGAATTGGCATACCTCTCCATTAGATTTTTATTGTAAAATCTAAGGCATGAAGATCCGGTTTTGAAACCTCGAGGCGTACTCTACAACGGATTATCTCCAAATACTGATAAATAGGATTGGATATTCTATGGGAGACATGCTTATTGGTAGGCAAATAGCGTAGCGACACATATCTAAACCAAGTTTGGACACAAGGACTAATGCAATAGAGAAATTAACTGCAAGAAATAATTGTGGTTGATTGAGTTATAGAATTATGTTCTCATGCAATGGGAGTTGATTGCTTTCTTGGATAGTTTGAAAATTTATACCCTAACATATTCCTTCACTTGTGGTCACACCCATGCAATTTTGTAACTATCCCCTTCCCCTATTTCTCAATGTAGCCTCACCCTGATTGCATGCTAGTGCATCTTCAATGTCTAGAAATACCTTTTCTTTTGAAAGATTCACCATTGTTGACTAAAGCATGTCATTCAGAAAGTTGATGACAAGTGGCATAGACAATAGAGGTTAGTAGCCATGGTGCCATTCTCAACATTTGGATAGACAAACTTATATCTACAGTTGAATCAATTAAGGAGGCAAGAGCTTTGATCATGTAACTCAAGAGAGATTTCACTACCCAAACCTCATTCATGGAATACTTCGATCCGAATAGTCGAAAGTAACTAGACCTCCATGCATTTGGACACGATGGTGGTGACATGGAGGAGAGGGTTCTGCTTTCGGTTCAGTGTCGCAACTAAGTGGCAGCCAAGCTTGATAATATTTACTTATCCTTAAGCTCACCGCTTTAAGGATGGATGGCATACTAATTTCATAAGTTATTTTTTTCAATCGCCCATGTCCTCGAGGTCAATCCCATTGTTACGTTATCATGAATATTAATTAAAGACAACCCTTCACTCGTGCAATCACTCAGCAACTATGTGGGTGTATTGTGCTCTCATACTATCTCAAGCAAAACCAAGATATGAATGGAGTGATTGAAATTTACCATGAAGCCCTCAAGTCAAGATGTTTGTGTGTTATGAAATCCACATATGGTCATTGACTACGCTAGCTAGTTCACATTAGCTTGCTTGTCTAGTCTATAATAGGAAAGATGGACTTACATGAAAAACTTGTCCATTAACAATGTGATAAGTCACTCTGACACAAATGAGTGACATTCTATATAACTTTGTGACTCTTAGATGGTGAGGAATGTTTTTTGATAGTAAAAAGGAGCAATAATCCTAATGATAAATACATAGTTTACAGTGGTAGCTCTACATGCACATGTACCTAAAAATAAAGTATTTGCAAGCACCAAGTGAAGGTACTCATGCTCGAAGGGTTTCCAAGTCCACATAATTGTACAATGATGTCATCAATGCAAGTACACTCGACCTCCCTTATGTGCCATTTAAAGACCCCAAGGAATGCAAGAACAAAGATATCTAATGAGCATACTGAAATTTGATGTTAGATGAGGTATGCAACAATTTAATTCACAAGAAGCCATTTTGTACTATAGATTATGGAAGCGTGGTTTGTGGAAAGTACCATGTCTCACAAGCTTTCATCAAGATGCCAACTTTAACTAGTTGCTAGGCATGCAATAGAAACGAGACAAGCAAGTCAAACTATGACCATGTATGACTATTTACAATATTTGAAGCAAGTCTTTGCTTTGATGTTTATGTTTGCTGATGTTTCAAGGCATTTCAACATCCTCAGAATTTATCATGCTTTATGTTTTCCACTTGCATAGACACAAGGTGTTGAGATAGTCTTCTTACTAGAAGGGCCAATAGGAATATTTGATGTGATAAAATATGGGGTTAGTAAAATATATTGAACAAGCATTGCAATAGGAACATTTGCAGTGGTAAAATATCGGATTAATAACATCTCTTGAACTAGCATTTCTACAATGGGAATGGCCTCAACAGGAGGAGTATAGACCAAAAAAGCATATCAAACCATTGAGGCATGCTTGTTGGACTTCATATGTAAGGAAACAATTTCATATGCCATGCTTTTCATTTCCCCACTGTTAAAATATCCATGTGTCTTGTTACAAGTCCAATGTTGTAAATATAGTAGAATTCAACATATGAGCAAGCAATGGGGACATGATTACACTTTTAGCCTACAGTAGTTCGAAAGGAGACACCAAATTTATAGCAGAGTGTTGCGTTAATATTTTGAACATTTAGAATACAAGAGCTTACTCTCAAAATGTAAATATTTTGTACAAATTTGTCCCAAATATTGAATCCAATGCCATAAGGTTATGATTACCAACAAGTTCATATATATCCTTAGTTAGTCTAAAGTCATCCCTTGCAAAGATGATATGTTGGTTGCCTAGCATGCATCTTGGCAATGTGGTTGTCAAAAAACACCTAGAATGGTGAAGCCCTTGCAGAGCATGTTACAAATCCTTATTTTCATCTGCAAAGATAGCCATGGAGAAAAAGTAAAGTTTGACCCATGGGAGACCTTCTTAGGTTAGCATGGAAAAATTTATTACTAAATATAGAGAATTAGTTGATGTGACAAGGTGAAACTAGGAGGCCCTCCTTTTCTTGATCAAATAGTGTGAGGATTTGACCTTGGTCTAGACTTGGACCTATAAGTAGAAGAAGAGGTTTCAATTATATTTCCTAAGACATGTGGGAAATTTAAAAAAACCCACTAACATTAAAGGAACAATGACAAGCATATGCTACCTACATTTGGTCTTGTTGATACACATGATATTATTTTAATTTGTAAGCCTATTTTTTATTTTTAACAAAAAATATTAATAGTAATGTATTTGAATTAATTCAAGTTATAATTTTTTGTAACTTAATTTTTTTAAAAATTGATATTTAATTATTCTTATTATTCATATTTATTAAGTCATATTAATAAGGTTTTGAAGTTTTTTTCTTTCACACTCACCCATCCATGGAGTGGCACATGCCTTGGATGTATAGTTCGTGTTTTATATAAATAATTTAATAATTTTTAAAATAATTATAATTATATTTTTTAAATGAATATATTAATTATATCTTAACTCTCTCTCTCTCTCTCTCTCTCTCTCTCACACACACACACACACACACACACACACACACACACACACACACACACACACAATATACTCATATAGTTATTATTGTATTATTATATTTTAGATATCTCCATGCCTTTAAGGCAATTTGCCTTCTATGATCTTAGGGCATATTCTCTAAAAATGTGTTGCAAGTGAATTATCTAGAATGATGAAAATCCTAAATGAATTGAATAATATTAGTGAATCATAAACTAAGGATTATGTAAAGAAAGTGAATGATTTAAGCTAAGTGTTAAAAATATGCATCAGTGTGCTGCTAGTTAGAATCCCTAAATTAGGTAGGTTTAAGGCTTTTACAAAATATCATACCCATCGGATATCATTTGCTTGATTTGGAATGCATATTTTCTTGTTTTTTACCATGCATGATGCCTCAGTGCTAAGAAATATGCATCAGTGTCCTTCTAGCCTTTGTGATTTCTCCTATGGGTATGATACTTTTCATAGGCCTTAAACAAAGGAAGGTTAAGGACTATGCAAATTCATACCTAGGGGATATCATTTGCATGGTTTGAAATGCAAATCCATTGGGTAACTCCAATTTTGCGCTCTCTCAGCTTGGGAGGGCAAAGCCACTGGTGGAATGGCTTATTCAATCTCTAAATGTTGAGCCGCAACACTTTGGAAGAGGCTACTATCCTCGTTTTCATTTCATGTGGAAAAGTTATCCCTCCATGCTCTCAAGGATCATTCTAGGTTCTCCTCCCATCTAGACTAAGCAAGGTGTGAGTTCTCTCCAAGTCGCCTCCTCTCTTTGTCCACCACCCAAGTGCTCGAAATGAGTGGCTGTCAGTCAATCTCCTTGTGGAAACTGGGAAATTGTTGCTGGAGGCTTGGTCTTAGAAGTTGGGAGGGCAGAGCCACTGGTGGAATGGCTTATTCAATCTCTAAATGTTGAGTTGCAACACTCTGGAAGAGGCCACCATCCTCATTTTCATTTCATGTGGAAAAGTTATCCCTCCATGCTCTCAAGGATCGTTCTGGGTTCTCCTCCCATCTAGACTAAGCAAGGTGTGTGAGTTCCCTCCAAGTCGCCTCCTCTCTTTGTCGACCACCCAAGTGCTCCAAATGAGTGGCTGTCAGTTAATCTCCTCGTGGAAACTGGGAAATTGTTGCTTGAGGCCTTGTCTTAGAAGTTGCTGGACTACTATCAATAGGCAAAATATGAAGGAGGAACTGGAGGGTTTGGCAGGGGGTCCAAAAGGATCCATCTAGTGGAAGGCCTCTACTCTCCTCCTAACCTGAGGATAGTAGGATTTATACCTTCCTACAATAGAGCTTTGGATCAATGATGCCTAGACCACCACCATCAACCAAGCCAGATGATCATTTGCCATGCCGCATGAGTGTGTAGCTATTGGATCCAACCCATGCAAGTTTTGGAATCTAGATAAGCTTTTGTAGTTGCACAATGCATGCTTTCAAGAAACACCAATGGGGAAAATGTACATGCCATGGCTAAGAAAATTTGGTTCACCACCAAGTGCCTAGGTCAACCTAAAAGCCCAAGTAATGCATGGTTTGCCTCCAAGGATTCCATTAAAAAACCATGGACACCCCACTCTGAGTTTGTAAAAAAATCAACTGACTTATGCAAGTTGATTTTTGAAAGTGAAGCGAGGCACACTCTCTCCAACAAAGCTATGTTGTCCTCCACGAACAAGACCGTGTCATTTGCATCAGGAGTTTGGTTGCCTCTTGAACATTGCCTCTCGAGCAGGGAATTTCAACCCCATACTCTATGTGCCATGGCAATTTTAGAACCGACAGAGAGCTTGAAGATTTTGCTACAGTATCTCGAGCTATGAAGTAACTATGAAGAGAGCTGTAGAATTGACCATCGATCAGACGGAAGAATAATCATCATTCTTTTTACTTCTTTTCGACTGCATTTGAAAAGCTTTGCATATGCCACGTGTCTTTAAAAAAACAAAACAAAAGACCTTAGGCTTGCTGAATCTAAAGCACTAAGGTGAAATTTGGTTAATACTTTGAGCTTTGGTGTAATAGTTCATTATAAGAACCTCTCAATTCTTTCATTTTTGTTATAAAAGACTGCAAGCATGAAGCCATAAGTGACTTTAATCATGCATGTATTCTCAATTTTGTATGGATATTATGTAACCAACATGCGCATAAGCTCTCTAACCTTCAAACAAGGCAAGTGGGAATACCCTCTTTTTCCCAAAAGTTCGTATCTCATTGCCATCATTTGGAGGAATGCTCTCATTGCCTAAGGAGTAGGTTATTATCCCTCATTTCCAAAGGAGGAGGTACTACTATTCTCACAAGTCGGAGGAGTTACAATATGCAGAGAAGCGAGGATGGTAGCTCCAATACAAGCTTGATCTTGTTGTAGTTCATGGAAATCCATTTTTGGACACAATTCGCCCTAAGATCACCCCATGTTTAAACTAGAACTGACATTTGAGGGGGTTGAGAGAAGCTTTGTATAGGTTACACCTCTCGAAGGCTAGCCTTAAATATATGAGCTGGTCATCACATGCCGAATGTATGCATAGATCATCGAGGAATACTTCTACAAAGTCCCTCAAATATTCTTTAAAGGCTATGATCGTTAGCCTTTGGAATGTTGCGGGAGCATTCGTGAGTCTGAAGAGCATAACTCTTGAAGCATAGAAGAGAACAAGTTCAAAGAGTGAAAACCACCCCATCACGTACATCATACAAACCATATTTGTTAAAACCTACCTTGTACATGCAAAGTATACAAAGGCATTAACCTTTGTAATCTAGGTAAACGTGATTCTATGTAGCCAATGTAGCCCTCTCCCAAGTGTCAAATTGAGTGGGGGTGTTGAAAGAATCATGGTTGTGCAATACTCTCTAGAGGCTAAGGATGAGTCTATGCACATGGTTCTCATGTGAAGAGGCACATGAAGGGATATGGGCCTCATAGATGGTCCCACATGGAGCATGCCCAATCCACTACGTGGTCAAGGATGTAGGTGTGAATGTGATATAACCAAGTGTGTGGTTGGCCTAGATGGGTGGAGCTCTTGTTTTTTTTTAAAGAGCCTAAGATAGTCTAATTTTTATGGATTGAAACAAACCTTTGTATACACAAAGTCTCATCATGTATTTTGTGATATTTAGTCTCTTATCTTCTTCATACATGTTTACTTCTTTTGTCTATTGATCCATGATCTCTTCTTTTACTCCTTTGCACACTAGCTTCCCTTGTGTACTTTGATCCTAAAATTGCAAAAACAGACTCAAGATGACCTGGGCCACTAGCTATGCGAGCTCCTCATCCTCCTCACAATTGCACATCCATAGCTTGGAGATCTGATGTCTCACTTGTAAATCACGTTTAGAATTTGGCATGTTCGAGGGGATATAGACTACATCGTAGAATCTAGAGCAACAAGGGAAGGTGCATGATTAGGGAGAGTCGTCCTTGCACCCTTGTTGCCCAATCGCTGGCCCTTGAGGGCCTAAGAGCAGGCCTCTAGGATCGCCTCGCCTCCAACAATCTGAGCAGTGGGACTTCCAAACGTACCAGTCAGCGATGCTGTCGATTATCTCCCATACCTCTTGTCTTTCATAAGCTCTAGCATCCATATTCGTGTGCAATTGAAGTACCTAAATGACCCAGGAACAATGCTCAACATGATTGATCCTATCATGTGTCTTTGCCTTGAGTACCATAGTTAGATCCTCTAGAGGTAGCCTATGTATCCGAAGAGTAGGTGCTGCGGCAGTCCTGGTAGGGGGAGCTAATTGAAAGCACCCCAAGTGATGTAGCCTAACTCTTGTGAGACCTATGCTAGAATCCTAAAAGCTTTGAGCCATGTAGTTGAGCATGTAGAGATAATGCTTTGGGGTCTCAATCTGTTGACTCTGTGCCAACATGGACTTAGGTAGACCAGAATGCATGTGTAGAGTAGCGGCAAAGCTCTGCTTATACTTGCATAAGGCTAGAAATAATCCCTCTTAGAAATCCAACTTGCATGTTCTACATGCAAGTTCTATATGCAACTGCTACATGTGAATTGTACATGCGAGATCTACATGCAAGTTCTACATGCAAGTTCTACATACGACTTCTAAATACAACTCCTACATGCAACTCCTACATGCGAGTTGTACATGCGAGTTCTACATGCAAGTTCTACATACGACTTGTACATGCGAGTTCTACATGCAAGTCCTACATGCAACTCCTACATGCGAGTCCTACATGCAAGTTCTACATACGACTTCTACATGCAACTTCTATATGCAAGTTCTACATGTAGAGAGAGAATGTGTTACAATTCCTACATGCAGAGAGAGAAGCTCTCCAACTTGTATAAATACCCCATAATGGAATGAAGCCCACACTCTTTGGGGCATTGTGTTGAGTTCTACTTTGGTATTCCAAGCAATTGTCTCAAGTGTCCATGCTTCCTTGCACTCCACGTCCAAAAGCATGTCCTAACCTTGCAACCCCTCTTCCCCTCTCCTCCAACCTTGCAACCCATCCTCTCCCTCTCCTCCTCCCTCCTCCCTCTTCCTCCCTCCTCCTCCTCCTCTCTCCTCCTCCCTTCTCCTCCTCTCTCTTCTTTCCCCCATGCTCTTACACCTTCTTCCTCTCCCACTCCTATGCTCCCCCTAAACCCCTTGTTCCTCAACCCTTAAACTCCATGATCTACGAGGGAGATGAGTTCTCCACCATGTACTCTACTCTAAACCTTACAACCTCTTCGAAACTCTGGTACCTCTCTCTAAACCTTGGAACTCCTTCTAATTCTGGAATCTCCTTCTAAACCTTGGAACTCCTACCCCTGGAACCTCCTTCCAAACCTTGGAACTCTTTCTAACCCTGGAACTCCTTCTAAACCTAAGAACCTCCTTCTAACCCTTAAACTCCTCCTAAACCCTGCAACCCCCAATAAAGGCGAAAGTCTTCATTATCTCAACCATGATGATACTTGTTCCCTTTACACATGCATGTGCTATGTTTGCTTACCACACTTAAGCCTACGTCTCTCAACGGAACACGACTCGAGGTCCTAAGCTACACATATACTACAAACGACAACCCCAATATATCTGTAGGTGACAAAAAGCCTCAGAACCTTGCAAACTGAGAATACCCTGTGCTTCCTACGAAAGCCGTAGGAAAGAGCCAACATTTGGCACTGCTGTTGGGGAGACTAGCATCTCAAGTAACGAGTAAACATACGCAGGTAGGTGTTAAAAAACAAACTACATCAAACTTTCAAGAACATAACACTCAAGGGAAGGAGAGTAATTTTTATTTCCCATTCTTATTCTTCATCTTTCACATTTTGCCTCCATCCTCTTCTTCATTCTGAGCCCTATGCAAGACACTCCTCCCTCTCCATCGACCACCACCTTACTCCCATCCTCACATTGTAAGTGACTTCGAGCCCATCTCGTAGCGATAACCTAGCCATCCACGCACCGTTCATAGTTTCTCAACAATCCCATTACATCGAGAAAGACTTGGAGAGCATTTAGGTCACCACCTGTTCCTCCCTTTGGATTTCTGTCCGTCAAGTTTTTTTTCTTCTCTCTTTTTTCCCCCTCCCATTTCCACCACCCTCTTGCCCCTCCCCCCTCCATCTCCACCACCCCTTCTCCCTTTCCTCCCTCCATCTCCACCACCCCCTCCCCCTCCCCCTCCCCCCCTCCCCCCTCCCCCCTCCATCTCCACCACCCCCTCCCCCTTTCCCCCCTCCATCTCCATATCCATCTCCATCTCCACCACCCCCTCCCCCCTTCCCCCTTTTCGCCCTCTATCTCCACCACCCCCTCCCCCTTCCCCCCCTTCCCCCCCTCCATCTCCACCACCCCCTCCCCCCTTCCCCCTTTCCCCCCTCCATCTCCATCACCCCCTCCCCCTCCCTCCTTCCCCTTCCATCTCCACCACCCCCTCCCCCCTCCCCCCCTCCCCCCTCCATCTCCACCATCCCCTCCCCCCCTCCATCTCCACTACCCCCTCCCCCCTCCATCTCCACCACCCCTTCCCCCTTTCCCCCCTCCATCCCCGCCAATCCTCTACCTCGAATCCCCCCCTAAAATTCAATAACTTCCTTTAACTCCTCCACGCCCCAACATGGCTGGACGTTGTCGCAACAATGATGGGGATATCGACCTTGATGTAGAGGCTGACAATTTCTTTAATTGAAGAAATAATAACAATCAAGGCAGATGCCCCTTGGAAAAACTAGAACTTCCCAAATATAATGGTAGGGGAGATCTAGCCCGATTCCTCCAACATTTTGATGCCGCATGCTGCGTAGGTGGAGATCAATCCCATGAAACCAAGGTGGCTTGTTTTCCCATGGCCTTAACTGATGAAGTGTCTGAATGGTACCTAGACCTTCTAGTGGAAGAGCGCGCCGCATGGGACCTACTTCAAATAGAATTCAAACGATGCTTTCAAATGGAGAGGCTACAAGATGATCCCACTCTCCAACTCAGCAAGATCCAATAAGGCCGATGAGAAGATGTATGTACGTACTGGGTAAGATGAAAAGATTAATCGCCAAATGTGACCCACGCCTAGATGCAAAGTACCTCACAACATGGTTCATTGTAGGACTAAGAAAGAAAATCCAAAAGGATATGAAAAAGATAAGCAGCTATGAAACGCTGCTCATGCGGCAGCCATTGACATCGAGGATGGCATGACCAACTCAGACACTAGTAGTGATGATGGCAGATCTAGTACAAGAGATAAGTGCTTGAAAAAAGGCAAATCCAAGTCGCCTGCCAAAACATCAAATGAAGATTGCCTAGAGGCCATGACTATGAAGCGGAAAGAAGACATGATGCAAGCCATGGAATAAAAACTTCACTTGTCTCACCCGCCAACTCAGACATATCCACGGCGAGAAAATGTCTTGTGTCCACACTGCATGGCCAATCATACAAATGAGTGCTCTTTCCTAAGAGCAAGGATCACTGCACAAGCAAATCCACCACCAAGGTTGTGGTGCCATATCTGCATCGTCGGCGGCCATGATGAGAATAGTTGCATCTTCAACATGTATAACAACCCGCCTCAACCTCAACAATACCAAGCGGCACCTATCCCAGTATACAGGCAACCGAACTTGCACAAGTGCCTCTAGCTCCAAGGCTAAATCCTGTTTTCATTCGGACATGTCCCATAACTACTCATCCACCACCATATCCAAGAGCACCAAATCGAGCTCCTCAGGCAGTTCCAATACATCAATTACAAGCCAAGGAAGTAGACTCACCATTTGAGTATGAAGCAGAGTACCAAGTGTACTATATAGTAATATCAGTTTATGCAAATCAAGAACGTCCCAACACATATTGTGCACCAATCAAGTGCTAGGGTTGTGGAGAAAATCACTGGATCACAAAGTGCCCTCATCGTGGTAGCCCAGCTACTTTCTAACCACTCTGCAGAGATTGTGGCATAGGACATGCTTATATGGATTGTCCCATGAAAAATAAGGTCCCAGAATAGATAGAAATTAAGCTTGACGTCCCCATCGGCATCATTGGGCTGGGCCATCAAAGTCTGGGTTCGGCAAGTGTAAAATCACGACCTGTAAATGTAATTACTTGCCAACAGAAAGAGGCCACCAGGGACCCTAACATTCCAATCCAACCAAAGCGACTTCTGAAAAAGAAAGCACAAGTGCCTCCACCTCCACCAAGCAATGAGTAGCCGAGCTCATCCACATAAACTCTTGAGCCTCAAATAAAAGAAGCTCCATACCCAAATGCAAAGGTGGAGAAGGCTCGTTTTCAGGAACTTCAACAATGGGTACAAAACGAACAAGCTCAATTTGAGGCTCTGAGATAAGCTCAAGACCCAATCCATGACTTGACCCCACAAAGTATTGATATTGTACTTGAGCCTTTGTTCCAACAATAGACTCCACAACATAATGTACCGCCACATCAACTTGAAGGTGCCGTACTCTCTAGCATCTTGAGTTGCCTTGTGTCAATTTCCATCGGAATCCTCCTAGTTATCGACTGGCGAAGTAGGATGGGTAGTCTTTCTTATGTTCACCAGGTTGACAAAGCACGCTCCCAATTGCATACTTGGATCCATCAGTCTGAACATGAAAATAAATATCCCAATCGGGAGATATAAGGATGGGTGATGTGATTAGGTGCCACTTTAAAAGCTCAAAAGCTTGGTCGCACTCTTCGGTCCATAAGAATTCCTAATAATTTGTAAACTGGTCTAGCTATCATGGCATACCACAATATAAATCTTCTATAATAGCCAGCATGTCCCATAAAGACCTGTACACCTTTGGAATTTGTAGGAGGAGGTAATTCCATGATGATTTTGATTTTATCCATGTCAGTTGCAATCCCATGTTGAGAGACGATGTAATCAAATGCAGGGAGTATGGCATCTCCCTAAATCCAACAAAATGCCAGTTCATGGTCACCCATCTATCAGTTAGAGAAGCATACAGAGATAAGACTAGTCACCTACCATGCCATGATAACAGAAAAATGTAGAAGAAAGGCATATTTTGACAGAAATCTGAAAGCTAAAGACATCAAGGAAGGCGACTTAGTCTTGTTATACAATGCCAAAGTACACAAGGGGAAACTGAAGTATCTAGGTCAAGGACCCTACCGAGTATGAAAGATGAATCCCATCGGAGCTATATTGCTAGAAACATTGGATGGAGTCCAATTCAACACAATAATAAATGGGAGCCGACTGAAGCGCTACTACTTCAACATGCAAGCCACCCCTGACAAAAACGAAGATTTGGGAAACCAAGTCTTCCTTACTTAGGATTAGATTGTATCACGAGCATTCACTAGCATATGCACATTTTTGCACATATAATTTGCACTAGATTGTTACACGCACACTCACTGGCATATGCACATTTTTGCACATTTAGCAAGACCTAATCAATTTCCTATTAGGGATGATTGAGTCTTAGTTTCCCTATTAAATCCCAAATAAGCATATAGTTAGACACATCATGTGCACTCACACGATTTTGCATAAACACATAATAGATTGCATCAATAATAGTATCACACACTTTCATTCCATACTCTTAAAGCATGCAATGAATTCACAAGTAGGACAAGAAGCTATGCCAAAACTCAAGATGAATTGGCAAAAGAGTCTGCAGCCTCAACAACGAGACCCCTGCCAAACATCACAGCCATCTCTTATATATGCAAAAATATCAGACTTGCATACAAATTATCTACAAGCTCAATGATACGGGTGCAATCGCATCCAACATGTATGCAAGATGGCAAGAAATACCAATCTCAACGACGAGACCCCCGCCAAACCTCTTCCCAAGAAGATTCGATGTCAGAGTCCACAGCCTCAGCAACGAGATCCCCTCTGAAATTCACAACCGTCTACCCCTTCTCAAGAGGAGATAAGCTTCCTGACTACAGATCATAAATTGTATGGTGCAAAAGCATTACAGCAGGAATGACTCGCATGGCACAAGCTCAATAGCCACTGGGTTACACACATGGCATCCCAACTCCGAATTCAAAATAAGCCATAACCCGAGGACGGGCAATAAAATGGATCCGGGAGTATGCTCATTCTGTGCCAACATGGACTTAGGTAGAATAGAATGTGTGTGTAGAGTAGCAGCAAAGCTCTGCTTATACTTGCATAAGGCTAGAAATAATCCCTCTTAGAAATCCAACTTGCATGTTCTACATGCAAGTTCTACATGCAACTCCTACATGCGAGTTGTACATGCGAGTTCTACATGCAAGTTTGACATATGACTTCTACATACAACTCCTACATGCAACTCCTACATCCGAGTTGTACATGCGAGTTGTACATGCAAGTTCTACATGCGAGTTGTACATGCGAGTTCTACATGCAAGTTCTATATACAACTTGTACATGTGAGTTCTACATGCAAGTTCTACATACGACTTCTACATACAACTCCTACATGCAACTCCTACATGTGAGTTGTACATGCGAGTTCTACATACGACTTCTACATGCAACTTCTATATGCAAGTTCTACATGTAGAGAGAGAATGTGTTACAATTCCTACATGCAGAGAGAGAAGCTTTCCAACTTGTATAAATACCCCATAATGGAATGAAGCCCACACTCTTTGGGGCATTGTGTTGAGTTCTACTTTGGTATTCCAAGCAATTGTCTCAAGTGTCCATGCTTCCTTGCACTCCACGTCCAAAAGCATGTCCTAACCTTGCAACCCGTCCTCCCCTCTCCTCCAACCTTGCAACCCATCCTCTCCCTCTCCTCCTCCCTCCTCCCTCTTCCTCCCTCCTCCTCCTCATCCTCTCTCCTCCTCCCTTCTCCTCCTCCTCCTCTCTCCTCCCTCCTCTCTCTTCTTTCCCCCATGCTCTTACACCTTCTTCCTCTCCCACTCCTATGCTCCCCCTAAACCCTTTGTTCCTCAACCCTTAAGCTCCATGATCTACGAGGGAGACGAGTTCTCCACCATGTACTCCACTCTAAACCTTGCAACCTCTTCTAAACTCCGGTACCTCTCTCTAAACCTTGGAACTCCTTCTAACCCTGGAACCTCCTTCTAAACCTTGGAACTCCTACCCCTGGAACCTCCTACCCCTGGAACCTCCTTTTAAACCTTGGAACTCTTTTTAACCCTGGAACTCCTTCTAAACCTTGGAACCTCCTTCTAACCCTTAAACTCCTCCTAAACCCTGCAACCCCCAATGAAGGCAAAAGTCTTCATTATCTCAACCATGATGATACTTGTTACTTTTACACATGCATGTACTATGTTTGCTTACCACACTTAAGCCTACGTCTCTCAATGGAACACGACTCGAGGTCCTAAACTACACATATACTACAAACGTTAACACTAATATATTTGTACGTGATAAAAAGGCTCGAAACCCTACATATTGAGTATACCTTGCTCTTCCTACGGAAGCCGTAGGAAAGAGCCAACATAATCCTGTGGTGTAGACACTACTGACACTCTCTATCCCACCCCATTTGGGCAAGCCAGTTGCCCACCAAAGCCCTCAGTGGGCCAAGAGCCATATGAAAAATTTGATGTGTCCAGGCTACTAGTTGCCCCATAAGGGCTTCCACAAAGAACAAAGGAAAAAAATAGAGATCCTGGTCTTAGTAGCGAGCTTTAAAAGGGACTACATCCTGCAATCTACCTACGACACGTCATCCAATCCGAGCATTGTAGGTATAGAACGGTTCCGCCTCTTGTGCTGCCACCTAAGGGGTGTCACGGTCTTTTCTCTTGGGTCCCACTCTAGCTTTGGCAAGGCATGCAACTGACCAGTCTCTAAAAGCGGGTCCTCATGTGCCACTCCTCCTCTCTCAAGCCCAACATACAGATTCGTAGAGGAAGGGCGGGCCTTGAATCAAATGGTTGCACTCGCTAATGGTGAAGGATATGAGTCGACTCCATGGCTTGCCCACGATTAAGAGGGGGATCCCAAGAGGGGAGAATTGACCAAACCACAGTAGTCCCCTCAGGGGATGTGGTCTAGCGGTGGAAGCCATGAATGGCCACCTCGTTCTATGTATGTTTGGTAGCAGTACCTCTGGAGGATCCGATATCTCATCCCTCCTCAATGAACGCACTAGTCCCCTAGGTCATGGGTTGGCCCATAATTAATTTGGGCCGTTGGATCAAGAACCCTTAAAACTCAGAACCTCCCTCTCCATCAGTCTGGAAAATTTGACATAATTTCTCACCACGTGTCATGCTCCTAGCCTACCGACGATCGAGAAAGGCCACGTGTCAGCCCTTCCTGATCAAAATGCGACTGGATTTTGGCTCCCAACCACGAGTACATGAAGGGATATGGGCCTCATAGATGGTCTCACATGGAGCATGCCCAATGTACTATGTGGTCAAGGATGTAGACAAGTGTGTGTGTGTGTGAATGTGATATAACCAAGTGTGTGGTTGTGCCTAGATGGGTGGAGCTCTTGTTTTTTTATAAAGAGCCCAAGATAGTCTAATTTTTATGGACTGAAACAAACCTTTATATATACAAAGTCTCATCATGTATTTTGTGAGATTCAGTCTCTTATCTTCTCCATGTATGTTTACTTCTTTTGTCTATTGATCCATGATCTCTTCAGCTTCCCTTGTGTACTTTGATCCTAGAATTGCAATAGACTTCAAGATGACCTAGGCCACCAGCTCTGCGAGCTCCTCATCCTCCACACAATTGCGCATCCATAGCTTGGAGATCTGATGTCTCACTCGTAAATCACGTTTAGAATTTGGCTGTCCGAGGGGCTATAGACTACACCGTAAAATCTAGAGCAATGAGGGCAAGTGCATGATTCGAGAGAGTCGTCCTTGCACCCTTGTCGCCAATCATTGGCTCTCAAGAATCTCCTCACCTCCAAGAATCTGAGCAATGGGACTTCCAAATGTACTAGTCGGCCATGCTATCAATTATCACCCATACCTCTTGTCTTTCATGAGCTCTAGCATCCATATTCATGTGCAATTGTAGTACCCGAATGACCCAGGAACCATGCTCAACATGATTGATCCTATCATGTGTCTTTGCCTCGAGTACCATAGTCAGATTCTCTAAAGGTAGCCTATGTACCCAAAGAGTAGGTGCCTAGCAGTCCTGGTGGGGGGAGCTAATTGAAAGCACCCTAGGTGACATAGCCTAACTCTTGTGAGACCTGTGCTAGAATCCTAAAAGCTTTGCGCCATGTAGTTGAGCATGTAGAGATAATGCTTTAGGCTCTCAATCCTGTGGTGTAGCTAGCACTCTCTATCCTACCCCATTTGGGCAAGCCAATTGCCCACCAAAGCCCTCGGTGGGCCAAGAGCCATATGAAAAATGTGACGTGTCCAGGCTGTTAGTTGCCCTATAAGTGCTTCCACAAAGAATAAAGGAAAAAAATGGAGATCCTGGTCTTGGTAGCGAGCTCTAGAAGGAACTATGTCCTGCAATCTACCTATGGCACGTTGTCCAATCTGAGCATTGTAGGTGAAGAACGGTTCCGCCTCTTGTACTGCCACCTAAGGGGTGTCATGGCCTTTTCTCTTGGGTCCCACCCAAAGGCATGTCCCTCCCAAAGCTCTACAACTAACCAGTCTCCAAAAGCGGGTCCTCATGTGCCACTCCTCCTCCCTCAAGCCCACCATACATACGCGTAGAGGAAGGGCGAGCCTTGCACCAGGCTGAGTATCTCAATCAAATGGTTGCGCTCGCTAATGGTGAAGCATATGAGTCGAGTACACAGCTTGCCCACGATCAAGAGGGAGATCCCAAGAGGGGAGAATTGACCAAACCACAGTAGTCCCCTCAGGGGATGTTTTCTAGTGGTGGAAGCCATGAACGGCCACCTCACTCTGTCTATGTCTGGTAGCAGTACCTCTGGAGGATTCGATATCTCATCCCTCCTCAATGAACACACTGGCCCCCTATGTCGTGGGTTGGCCCAGAATTAATTTGGGCCATTGGATCAAGGGCCCTTAAAACTCAGAATCTGCCTCTCCATCAGTCTGGAAAATCCGATGAATTTCTCACCACGTGTCACGCTCCTAGCCTCGCGATGACATGTTAGCCCTTCCCGATCGAAATGCGATCGAATTTTGGCTCCCGACTGCGCCGTTTGATGGCGGGAATTCGACCGGCTTGCTCCCCGGAGTAGTCCTTCTCTACTTCATCGGTGATTTGCGAGTGCTCACCGAACTGTGTGCGCTCGCCATCCACCCCTTGGCTACTCTAGATGAGAATCTTCTCCTGGCAGTGGGGAGGTAATTGCCTGAGGCTCTATCGCATGCATATTCAAACCACTACCAAAGAGAGAGAGAGAAAGAAAGAATTAACAGGTTGTGAAGTGGCACTATTGTGAATATCCATCTCACGGCATGCTGTCACTCTCCACCTAATCCATGGTGGCAGGCCTCTTGTAATAGGAGCTTCCATGTTTGACCTCTTGGTGTGAGTCCACAAACCACAAGGCTTGGCTCTAGATACAGTGTCCTGATGTCTGAGGCTAGATGATAGTCTACTATGCGACTTGTGCCCGCATATCCCTTGAGCCATTTGTGCTGGCCCAAAGGAAGTTGCGGTCAAGAAATACTAATAGGAGGCAACATACCATGTTGTGGCGAGGACTTGGTTCAGCACCAGGGCATGGTCCGTCAAGGAGAGCCTGGCACAACTCCAAAAGGCTATCTTCTTGTAGATGGAATAGAGCTCCGGGATAAACTGCTAGGCTAGTGTGATGTCAAGGCCAACTTGAAAACCCAGATAGCGTGCGGTTTACCCAAAGTGAAGATGGATTCCCCACTCTGATATTGCATTCGGGTCCATCAAAAAAACTGATTGACTTATGCAAGTTGATTTTGGCTCCCACCGCCAAACAAAAGAGCTACAAGGCACGCTCTAGTATGGCTATGCCTTCCTCCGATATTATTAGCATACTCCAAATTTAGGATCTTGACAACATCATGAATAGGCAGCCTCACTCATAACGCAAACGAAATGGGCCATGGCCTCTGGGAAAAAGAAGAAGAAAGAGGTATGGGGTAGCCTTGTCTGACTAACCGCTCCAAAGAGAAACACTCACCCATCTGTCCTCCAATGATGACACGGAGAGTGGTTAGATCTGTAGAGGGCAGAGGCTAGTAATCCACTGCTCTGGGAAACCCATCCTTTGTAGAGTACCCTCAAGGAAGGAACCAATCTACCTTGTCATAGGCCTTCTCGAAGCCTCGAAGGAATACTGTAAGGTGCTGGCTGCTATGTTGAGCCCATGCAATCGCCTTTGAGAAGGTGAAGCTGTTGTCCAGGATACTACGATCCTGGATGAATCTTGCTTGCATATTATGGATGATGTCGGGCAAAAGAATTCACACTTGTGCGCTGATCATGTTTGCCAAGGCCTTATAGGCCATGGGAAGAAGAGGGATGGGATGCCATTAATGAATCTTGGGGAGGGGGAAAATCAGATTGGTTAGCATCCTCCCTAAGCTGAAGATGGATTGGAAAGTAGCTAAAAGAGGGGACCTGATCTGCTTCCAAAAGCTGAGGAAGAATGCTTGTGAAAGTCCATCCTTCCCAAGGCACTTTTGACTGTCGTAGTCCCCAAATGCTTCCTGTGACTTGTGCTCTTTAAACGATGCTGTCAGGGATGCCCCCATCCGGGCGGTAACGGATTTGGGGATGCACTCCCAAACCTGTTCCCTGCATCTGCTCGCACATGGCGAGAGGATCTCTGCTTGGAAAAGCTGCCGATAGAAATCCGTTACCTATCACCTCCTTTGATCCCGTTCAAAGGCTGCTATCCAAAGCTCATAAGCTTGCTTGCTAGCAAGTTGTGGAGGACAATGGGTCCTTGGTAAGCCGGACCTCTGATGTACTATCTCATCCAAGGCAGTACGAGCGCAAAGCTTCTGTACTCTAAGGGCCTCTAGTCTTGGGGATGTCTGTTGTATTGCTGGAATAGAGGCGCTTAAGCCTCGCTACCGCTTGACGGCTAGCCTTTTGGCAGACCACCTTCTTGGCAATCTTTCGTCTCTCCCCTCTCAAAAATCAAGTCGGGTATGCAGCATGACCAAGGAGCTAGAGAGTCGGTGGGGGAATCCAGAAAAAGAAGAGTTGGTGCATGGCTTGATAAGCTAGTCCCAGTAGATTGTCCACCCTTGCAAGCATCCAGTTGCTAATGTGGAACCGATCGAGTCGTTCTAGCAGTCTCTCGCCTCCCGAATAGAATCCCTAGGAGAAGTCCAAGCTGTCGGGTGACCTCCTAAAAGATGCATACCTCCACCTATACCTGCCACATGTAGCAAAGTGAAATGTTTACCAGGCTGCCTGCTCCCCTCGATGCGCTCGAATTCTCTGCCTTGCCCCTGCTGGTCCTCTAGAGTCCTAGATTGTTGAAAGTTCCCTCTAATGATCCACAAATCCTTTGCTGGAGGCTCTCAAGAACTGTGCGCTAGAAAGAGGTTCTTGAACCTCGATGGAGGCATTCCTAGCCTAGAATCCTCAATGTCCGAGCCCACCCACAGGGCTGTCCTTGGAACTAGAGGACCATGGGCTGTCACGCTTTAAAGGACGCATTAATACGCCACCATTGCGACCTAGCTCTCCAATTGAAGGCTGTTGGGTGGTGGATGTACGTAGCAGGAACATCCAAAACTTATTGCCAAAATATAATAATAGGAGCAAGTACATTGATCTTATAGCAATCTATGAATGTACAAGAACGGTAGTATCACGTAACAAATGGGAAGAAGTGTAAAGCTTATAAAAGAGCTTCAAACTTGGGCCATGGTAATGCTTTGGTGAAGAGATCTGCCAAGTTGTCTCTAGTCAAACATCAGGCAATTGTATATCTCCAGCAAACATCCTTGACATAATGTTAGTGTAACTAAATGTGCTTATGGCGAGCATGAAATATTGGGTTGCGTGCATTAGCCAATGCACTATGACTATCAAGATATGCAAGAAGCTTCTGAAGCTAGACACATTCCACTATAGATATAAAGGCAGTCCTGTACTCCAGCTTCATAGCTGCAAATAGGATGCTTTTTGCTGGACCATGAAATGGCTAAAGTTCCCAACATAAAACAATTGCCACTATGAGACACTCGTGTCATAAAATCTTGCCCAGTCACTGTCCATGAAAGCATGCATGGTAAGTGAAATATTAGCCTTGTAAAAAAGGCCTAAACTTTGGGTGCCCTTCAAGTAACAGAATGATACACTTCATTGCCTGCTAATGCTCTGTACTGGGACTGCGTGAATCTACTCAACTGACTAACTAGATCAGGCTAGTCACAAGTATATCAAGCTTCCAACGCTTCTTGATAAAGTGTGACATCAAATGACAAAAACCAGGTCCAAAAGGTGTGGACATTGGTTTGCAATCCTCAATCTGAAGCCTTTGCAAGCTGTCCAATATATTTGGACTGAGTCATCATGATGTCCACTCAATGTGAGCAAAGTGAATGCCATGATAATAGTGAACAAGTCCAGAATCTAACGTTTCAAAGGACTTCTTTCAATCATCCTAAGATGGTGCAATATGCTGGGGACCAGGCCCAGTCATCAAGAGCATGTCGTCAACATATAAAATCAAAATCAGCAAGCCTACCCCACACTTGCAGATGTAAAGGGTGCTCTTTGTAGAGCTTTTTTAAAAACCAAGGCTAATCAAATGTGCATGTATCTTGGCATACCAAGCTTGGGGTGCCTTGAAGGGCCTTACATAGTCGGCATACCTTATTTTTAGATCCCTTAATTTCAAAGCCAAGAGGCTGAGTGACATTCACCTCCTCAACTAAATCACCATGCAAAAAGGCAGTTTTAATGTCCAGTTGATGCCCCTACTAATGCAAATGGGTTGCAACTACTATGACACATCTGACGGTGTTGAGTGGGGGCAAACATTTCCTCAAAATCAATGCCCTCTTGGAGAGCATAGCCCTTCGCAACAAGATGGGCTTTATAGTGGTCAACGCTGCCATTGGCCTTCCTTTTGAGTTTCTCGCACTTCACATTTGCCAACAATCAAATCACACAACTCCCAAGTGCCATTCTGATGAATTGAGTCTAGCTTAGACTTAGTGCATCTATCCAGTCTGCATCCTTGTGACATAGTGGTTCTTCATTGCATGCTGTAGCAACTAATGCAACTTCCACTAGAAGTTCTAATGATTGCTGCTTATTTTAAGTGTCTCTATATGTGATGAGAAGCTGCTGTGGTGCAGGCAGCCAAAGGTTCAACTTGTTTGCTATCCCTTAGTGTTTCGAACAGCCATCCGGGGGACTGTTTTTGAGAGTGCTCTCAACGGAAGCAAGAATGGAAGAGGGAGAGAAAGAAACAGAGAGCCACACAAGTTTTGGTGGGTGCAGAACACCCTAATCTTCTTTTTCATTCATTTATATATGTATTTGAGTATTGTACATAACCGGGGTTAAGGCACAGTGACTTTAACCCCCACAACCTCCCACTTAAAGGACAATGTGCATTTAAGGGAGAACAACCAGTGAGCATACTATCCAATGCCCATCAATACACGACAATACTCAAACCGCTGACTAGGTAGACTCTTCGTCAGCATATCTGCAGGGTTATCATCTGTATGAACCTTGACAAGCTCTATGCACTTGTCCTCAAGTACCTCCTTGATGAAATGGTACCTGACCTCAATGTGTTTGGTCTTTGCATGAAAGATCGGATTCCATGCTAGCTGAATAGCACTCATGGAATCACTATGCAATGTGGTACACTTGTATGAATCCCCAAATCTCCCACTAGCTGATCAAGCCATATAGCCTCCTTGCAACCCTATGTGGTTGCAACATACTCAGCCTCTGTGGTAGACAAAGCAACACACTTCTGTGTGCGAGACATCCACGACACTGCACCACCTGCAAAGGTGAACACATAACCAGAAGTGGATCTCCTACTATCCACATGCCCTGCATAGTCTGAATCTATGTACCCAAGTACACGCATGTCTCCTCTACCAAAGCAGATGCACATCTCCTTGGTACCCTTCATGTACCTCATGATGCACTTAACTGCCTCCCAATGCCTCTTTCTTGGATTAGCCATATACCGGCTAACAGCTCCCACTGCAAATGCAATGTCTGGTCTAGTAGCTATCATAGCATATATAAGACTCCCAACTGCTGATGCATAAGGAACCTTGGCCATCATGGCCCTTTCCTCATCTGATTTGGGACTATCTGTATGACTCAGTTTCACATATGGAGGCAATGGAGTACTCATTGCCTTCCCCCCCTCCCTATTGAAACACTACAATACTTTTGTAACATACTCTTTTTGTGAAAGCCAAAGGAGTTTCCTACTCAGATCACGCGTGATGCGCATACCAAGAATATGACCTGCAAGTCCCAAATCCTTCATATCAAAGGCCTCATGCAACTTGGCCTTTAATGCATCTAGCTCATAAGTATTCTTGCTAGCCAATAGCATATCATCCACATATAGTGCCAAGATTATCAGGCTATTATCCTTAGCTGTTTTAGTGTAGAGGCGGTGAGCAATTTCACTCCTTCTAAAACCCTGGGACCGAATGAAAGCATCAAACTTCTGATACCATTCTCTAGGCGCTTGCTTAAGACCATAGAGACTCTTCTTCAGCTTGCAAACTAAATGCTCTTTGCCCTTTTCTTCAAAGCCTTCCGGCTGCACCATGTAAATTTCCTCATGCAAATCCCCATGCAAGAAAGCTGTCTTGACATCCATCTGCATAAGCTCCATATCCTCTGATGCCACTAGTCCAAGCATGCATATAAGTATGGTCATCTTCACAACTGGAGAGAATATCTCATCAAAGTCCACACCCTTCTCTTGCTTGAACCCTTTAGCGACCAAACGGGCCTTGTACCTAGGCACATCATCACCTGTGACCTTCATTTTGTAGACCCATTTACATGGCAATGCTTTCTTTCCATGTGGCAAAGAAACCAAGTCCCAAGTCTTATCCTTCATAAGTGAACTCATCTCTGATTGCATAGCATACTCCCACTTGCGTTGATCCTCGTGCATCATAGCCTCTCTATAGTAAGAAGGCTCCCCGCAATCAGTAAGCATCACATAGTCTACCCCTGGAACAAACCTATTAGGTGGTCTAGACACTCTAGATGATCTTCTCAAGGGCATTTCAGCTTGCTGTCCCACCTGCATATCAGCCACATTTGGCTCATCATTTCCACCAATAGATGATCCATCATCTACCCTTGATTGTATACCTGTGGGAGTACTTGGTGGTACCATTTCTTGCACATTTGCTGCATGGACAACTTGCTGTCTATCAACATATGCAGGTGGATTCACATCCTGAAGAGTGATTCTCCTCATTTCCACATCCCTCATGGGTGCCTTATGCATCTTCTTCTCATTGAAGACTACATCATGGCTATGTATGATCTTCTTCGCTACTGGATCCTAGAGACGATAGCCCATCTCTCCACTTTCACCATAACCCAGAAAGATGCATTTCCTAGACTTAGGATCTAGCTTCTTTCGAAGCTCTTTTAGCACATTTGCATATGCCTCACACCCAAATATATGCAAATGAGAGTAAGAGGGCTTCTTGCCACTCCATGCCTCTTTAGGAATACCACCATCCAAACTCTTACTAGGTGATCTATTGATCACATGCACTGCAGTCTTCATTGCCTCAGCCCAAAAACCACCAGAAAGACTTGCATTGGAAAGCATGCATTGCAACCTTTCTTGAATGGTACGGTTCATCTTTTCTGCAACTGGATTTTGTTCTGGAGTACGAGGGGATGTGAGCTCCCTCTTAATCCCATGTGTATCACAGAAATGTTGAAAGTCATGAGAGAGATACTCTCCACCATTGTCAGTCCGTAGGCATTTAAGCGTTCTACCTGACTGATTCTCAACCAAGGCCAGCCATTTCTAAAATACCTGGAACACACCACTCTTCTGAGCTATAGCATAATCCCACACTTTCCTAGTTGCATCATCAATGAATGTCACATAGTATTCAGCCCCGCCTAATGACCATGTAGGCATGGGACCACATACGTCTGAATGCACCAAATCAAGCTTTTCAAACTCTTTCTTTCCCCTTCTTTTATGGGTTGATTTAGTCTGCTTCCCATAGAGACAGTGCTCACAAAATTCAAAATCAGAGAAACTCAAATGCGGTACATAACCCAAACGGCATAAGAGTTTCATTCCATTCTGGCTCATGTGCCCCAACTTGCAATGCCACAAAGAAGTGCTTGGCTGCTTGGTTATTGCAACAACATGATCAAATACCCCTGATACATGTAAGGGATACAAAGTCCCACACTTGGCACCCCTGTCCAAAAGCATAGAGCCCTTCTGAATTTTCCAAGTCTGAAAGCCAAAAGTGGTGTGAAAACCAGCATCATCTAGCTGACCCACCGAAATAAGACTCTTGGTCAGCTTAGGCACATGTCTCACATGTTTCAAAACAAATGCAGACTCATTTGTAAAAGAAAACTTTATGTCACCTGCTCCCACTATGTCACATGCATAGTCATTTCCAAGATGCACACAACCTGTCTTTCCACTGTCATAAGTGGAGAACCATTCCCTATGGGGAGTAACATGGAATGAAGCACCAGAATCCAAAATCCAATCCTGGGAATATGCATCATTTGAAGTGGTAAGCAACTCTATAGATAAACTAGACATGAAGAGAACGTCATTGTCACTATCATGTGTGACTGCATTGATCTCCTCGATCTTCACTTTTCCTTTGTCCTCCCTTGGACTCTCTTCTTTTTGATTTGCACCCCAATTTGCATTCTTTTTCTTATCCTTTTGCTCTCTTTTCAGCTTGTAGCAATCCTTTTTCATACTGCCCTTCTTGCCACAGTGGTAACACTCAATGTTCCATGCCCTGGATTTGCTATAAGACTTCCGTCTTTCTTGGGACTTTCCCCTGAACTATGATCTGCCCCTTTGCACATTTAAGGCTGCATCCTGCTTGTTGCCATCCATAGACTTCCGTCTAATCTCCTCGGCCAACAAGCTACCCACAACATCATCAAATTTCAGTACTCCACTAGGTGCAGAGTTACTGACAGCTATACGGAAGGTATCCCATGAGGATGGCAATGAACATAAGAGAAATATTGCCTTAGTCTCTGCATCAAAATTCATCTTCTGAGCCTGAAGCTGGCTGAAAATAATATTGAATTCATTTAAGTGAGAAGCAATGGAGACCCCTTCCTTCATCTGCAAAAAACTGTAACCAGAGTGATCTGCATAAGGTATGCTCAAGAAATCATAGTCCCACGATAATGACTGCTACTGAAAATAGAACCTGAGATGCCTCAAAACATGGGTGCCATTGCATAATCGGACTCAGCAAGAAAATCTGCAAATCTCTCTCTTCTGTCGGAACTCCAAAATCCCAACTGATGAGTGAGAAATGGGAGTCAACACTTATCCACTGCCATGTGGCATAAATCTAAGGTTTCAAAACCTTAGAATGAAAAATTCATAACAGAGAGACGAAATCGAATACACAGAGATCTATAACTCTGAAAATCCTCCATCGAATCACATAAGAACTGATAGGTAGGGGTTTTTGGGCGTCCGGTACGCAATGGGAGAGACGGTTTTGGAAACCGTGGTCTCAATCACTGGGTCCAACACACGGATTGAAAAACGTTTTTGGAAACAGAGCTGTTTGTAAACTCTACTGGAGTGCGAATGATGAGCAACATAGAAGTTTTAGGACCTCCTGAGTCCACCGGAACTGACAGATCTGCAAATGGTTGCTCCAAACTTGAGTTCCAACACCCGGGCAGAAAAACGCAGAAATTGACACAGTGAGTCAGAAATCCAATGAAATGATCCTAGATTCAAGAATGAAGGTGTTTCCAAGCTCCTGAAGTGAAGTGGACACCAAAAGCAAGCAATAGTTGCCTCTACAAGTCAATACGGAGTCTCTATCATCGAATGGAATAGGGAAAAGCTCAAAAAACGACTTTTTCTTTAAAAACACTTAATAGGCTCTCAAAACCACTTCGCAAAACCAAAGTGACTTTTCCAAAGGTTCCTCCAAGGTCTCTACACACTCGGATGCAAGTAAAGTCACCCACAAAGCTTCCCGCAGAGCTTCTCCTTCCTCCCATAGAGCTGCTGAGCTTCCAAGCATCCACACACGCTCAGCTAGATCACTCGGGCTCTGATACCAATTGAGAGTGCTCTCAATGGAAGCAAGAATGGAAGAGGGAGAGAGAGAAACAGAGAGCCACACAAGTTTTAGTGGGTGCAGAACACCCTAATCTTCTTTTTCATTCATTTATATATGTGTTTGAGTATTGTACATAACCGGGGTAAAGGCACAATGACCTTTAACCCCCACAGTTTTATGTTGCCTAAAAACAGCTCTCATCATTAATGTGGGGCAAACCGTGCTGCAAATTAAAATTTTCTGTGGGATGCAAAGAATTTGCAGGTAGCTGAGTTGGACTCTCCCCTAACTCATCAATCTCTAGAGCAGATCTAAACAAAGGCAGCAGTGTATCAAACACATCTGATGCATCAATAGTGGGCTATTTTGACAATCCAGCAAGGGCATAACTGAATGCCCAGCAAGGAAACCTTCTCTATTGGCAGTAAGATTTCCAATGCGGGCTGGTATAATTTATACGCGTTACTCTTTGGCTTGTAGCCAATGAAAATGAGTTTCATTGCTTTGTCCTCAAGCTTATGTTTGAGCTAAGATGGCACATGTGCATAAGCGAGGCATCCAAACACCCTTATATGAAAAATAACTGGCTTTCAACTTGTCCATGCTTCATAAGGTTTAATAATCTTCAATGCCTTGTCAAGTGACCTATTAAGCACTGTTAACCTTGTGGCAACAAGGGCCAGAAGTGCAGTCTAGGACAATAACTATGAGAGCATTGTGTGTGTAGAGTAGCAGCAAAGCTCCGCTTATAATATCTTGAGCTTGAAAGATGGTATGATAAATCTTCAAGGATGAGGATAGCCAAAATACTCTCTAGAAAAGATCCAATCATACTTACAAAATCAGGATCTAGAGAGAGAAAGACTAAAAGCCTACACTTTCTAAGGTCCCTCCACTTTGTGTAGAGACCCAAAAGATTCCTCCACTTTGTATAGAGACCCAAAAGGTCCCCCCACTTTGTGTAGAGACCCCAAAGTTCCCTCCACTTTGTGTAGAGACCCAAAAGGTCCCCCCCAAAAGTGGAGGGACTCCTATCCAAAAGGTCTCCTACAAAAGAGGTCCCACCACGGAGGTACCTATGGATTGTGTAGAGACCAACATGTATAAATATCTCTCAATGGAATGAAGCTCCCACTCTTTGGGGTTCAGTGTTCAAGCTCACTATTGTGTTCATGCGATTGATCTCCATTGCGTCCATGCTCTCTTACACTATCATGTTCTAGCATGCCTACACTCTCTACCCTTACATCGTGTTCTAGCATGCCCTTACCCTTGCACTCTCTACCCTTATACTATCGTGTTCTAGCATGCCCTTACCCTTACACTCTCTACCCTTGTACTCCCTCCTCCTCCTCCTCCTTCCTCCCTTCTCCCTCCTCCTCTTCCTTTTCCCTCATCCTCCCCCTCCTCCCTCCTCCTCCTCCTCCTCCTCCCTTCTTCTCCTCCTCCTTCCTCCTCCTCCCATCTCCCCCTCTTTCCTCCCCCTTCCTCCCTCCTCCTCCTCCTTCCTCCTCCTCTCTCCCTCCTCTTTCACTCTCCTCTCTCTTCCTCCTCCTTCCCTGTCCCTCCTCCTCAACCCTTACCCCTCGAATCCGCGAAGGAGACCAGCTCTCCACTTCTCAACCTTGGACTCCTCCTAAACCCTACAACCCCCTCTAAACCCTAGAATTCCATCAATTGTTATGATCAAGCTCTCTTTCTCATTCATGCACGCATGAGATTTGCTTTCCACGCTTTAGCCTACACCTCTTACCGGAACACAACCCAAGGACATATGCTATACTTGTGAACAGCTATGCTACAACGAGCAATGACACGACTGTAGGTGACCAACATCCTCGGAACTTGCATTTGGAAAGATGAGAGACAACATTTGGCACCACTGCCGGGGAGATTAGTGCCTGAAGTGAAGGCAGAGCATGTGCTTGAATGTGTGAAAAAGAACCCTCTTCGAAAAACCCTTCAAGATACATCCCTCAAGGCAAAGGAGTGAAAAAATGCTTTCAAATGATGCAAAAGGATAATGTTGACTTACAAAATCACATTAATACACCAAACACCCAAAATTAACCCTTAATCCCCCCACATCCTATAAAACCAACACTAACCCCCCTCATTTCTTTCCCCACACTTTTGCTAGCCACTTCTCCAAATTCCATTAAGCCTCCATATTTTGTGTCTATCTCTATTTTTCATCCTCCAACTTCCATCCACCATTTCCACCACCACCACCACTTTTTTTGTCAACCCCCCCTTCGCCACCACTTTTTTTGTCACCCCCTCTTCCATCTCCATCTCCTCCTCCCATCATCTTCCTCCCCACCACGTCCACTTTTTTCGTCCATCCCTCATCTCCCCTGCTCAAGGTAACCATCCTTTTTCCTTCCACCATCTCTCTAATTCTTTCTACACCCCATCTCCCCTTTTCCCCCCTCCACCTCCACCCCCCCAATCTCCTCCACTCTAGGACAAAGCACATTGATGTCAGAGAGCACTTCATCAGAGAAAGAGTGTTACTTGGTGACATCACACTGTAGCATTGTGATAGCAAAGAGAATTTTGCAGACATCTTTACCAAACCACTTGGCAAAGAGCTATTCGAGAAACACCGAGTAGCTCTTGGTTTGACGTAGAGGAAGGAAATTCCCATCAAAGGGGTGTGATGGAATGTAATGCTCAGTCCTTCTTCGATTCCCCAGAATCATCATCTTGAGGGAAGGCCTACTTCATGATGTTGATCTTGAGGGAAGGTATTGAGAGTTCACGCTCAACATCATGTGATCCTTGCTTCCTGTCACAATCAGATCATCTACATACAAAAGTGCAATAGTAATGTCTTCCCCTTGAACTTTGTAGTAGAGAGGATGATCTGCATTGGACTTCATGTATCCTAGATTAGCAAAATACTTGTCAATTCTGCTGTACCAACTTCTGGGTGCTTGCTTTAAGCCATAGAGACTTTTCTTGAGATGGCAAACGTTCAACATAACCTGTTGGTTGTTGCATGTAGACTTCCTCGTCTAGGTAACCATTGAGAAATGCATTCTTGACATCGAGCTGATACACATTCCATCTACTGAGTGTTGCTAGTGATATCAAGAATCGTATGGAATCCATCTTTGCTACTGGAGCATAAGTCTCATCATAGTCCTGGCCATATTGCTATGCAAATCCTTTTGCAACTAGCCTGGCTTTGTATCTTTGAATACTGCCATCTGGATTGTACTTCACTTTGTATACCCATTTGTTTGCTATGGCCTTCTTTCCTGGTGGAAGGTCACATAATTCCCAAGGGTTATTTTTATACAAAGCATCCATTTCTTCATTCATAGCAGTTTGCCATTCTGGCTTGTCTACTACGTCTTCGAAGTACACTGGCTCTTTTGTAGCCATGATGGTAGTCATAAGAGCATAGTTGGTGGTTTCCACCTGAATTGCTTTGCCTTTTTGAGCATATGTCAATCTGGCTGGTGGTCTGATTTCTCTAGTAGACCATCTGAGTTGCTGTGGCTCTGCTTGGGGTGTTTCTGGCAATTCTTGCTCTTCTTCATCAACCTGTTCTGTAGATGACATTTTTCTGACCTTCTAATGGCTTCATTTCTGTGAACCATTTCTGATGATTTATCATGTGAGATGATGCACCACTGTTGATGTACCAAGGATCCTATTCCACTTGGTTGACTTGATAGTTGTAATCCTCTTTGGGATTGAAATCAGTGCTGCCTAGGTACAATGTATCAGTCTGATGCATTTCCTCGCTTGCAAGAAACATATTCTCATGTTCATTTGCAAAATGACTGTGACTAGAATGTCCACCACGATGATTTCCTCTGCCTCAGAAATTCCCTCGATTGCTACTGGATTGACTGCCTTGGTCATATTGCTTCTTGCGGCAATCTCTTTCATAGTGTCCAAACTTGTGACAGTAGTTGCACTGGATGTTTGACATGTTGGTGGATGCATTCCCTCGTCCTTGAAATCTTCCTCAGTTGGAATGATTTCCTCTTTGCTGATCTGATGTTGCTGAGGATGATGTTGATGCTGATGCTAATGTTGACTTTGATTTTGTTGTTGATGATGACCACTTCTCTAATATGATCTATCTTTGCTTCTGCCTTTGCCTCTACTTCTGTCTGAAGTTGTGAATGCCTGATCATTAGAATGACCTTTTTGTGCTTGAATTGCATGAGTCCTGAGCTCTTCACCAAGTAGGACTCTGACTGAAGTTCTTCTAGTGTCGGAATTTACCGTTGGATGGCAATACTCTGGACTAGATTCTCGTATCCCTCTCCTAGTCCATTTAGGATTACTTGAACCATTTTTGCAGGGTTCATAGTCTCTCCTGCTGCTGCAAGTTGATTGTTGTAGTCTTTTATGCGGAGTACATAAGCATGACTGGTTTCGCTCTACTGTTGTGGAAACTTTGGTTGATTTGATTTCTTAGGGTGATAATCTTGGATGTGTTCTTGGAATCGTAGAGAGCTGCGAACATATCCCATGCTTCTTTCAATGTCTTGACTATGTTGAGCTGTCCTAGCATGACATCTTGCACATTTTGCTTGATCAAATGATATGCGTACTTGTCTTTCTTATCCCATTCTGCTTGAGCTCGGGCAATGGCAAGATCTGCTATTGGTGCAAAAACTGTTTGTGTAGTTGTAGATCCCATTACTGGTGCTGTGACAACAGGTGGGGTAGAGCTATTGGTGGCTGGATCGTCCAATGGTTTAGGTGTATAGACCCATCGACATACTCCCATTTGTCTTGAAGTACAAGAATGGCCTCTTTTCGGTATTTCCATGTACCGTAATTGGAGTTGTCTAACTTAGCAGATGCCTCCAGATTGAGGTTGCTAGTTGTACACATGGTGCAAGAAATGTACTCAAAAGTGTCATGAAAATCTCTGTATGAATCAACTGCAAATACACTGACTGTACCAAGTGAAATCTCTGACCGTTGGTGAATATAGAACTGTAGTATATAAAATCTAATATGTATTACAAGGCTTGTGGCAATGATGCCGAGAATAGCCAAGAGGCTTTACAAGGTTGAAATGATGTGCACGATGTTGTGAGATAACTGAATAGGCTTTACAATGGTGGCATGTGCGTGTGAAATCAAGTGCTATCTGACCACTGAACAATGTATAATGCCTTTGAACTCTGCTCACTGAACTGATGAACGTAAGGTTTCAGGTAATGTAATGATGTGAAACTGTATGTGAGCATATGGACTGACTTCGAGTAGGTACTAGTCGAGAATTTTGGGCATGGCTTAGATTGGCAACTTGGGGAAATTCAAAGAGTACCCTCTATGGTGATCTACTCTACTCTGATCTAGATCTATACCAACCATCGATCGATGAAAGAACAGAAAATAATTCCTTTTCTTTTGTTCTTTTTAAGTATTGGGTCAGATGTGTCGATGTAAAGGCGAATGTGCATGAAAGAAGTGGTTTTATCGCAAACGAAGCTCAAATGTGAGTGTAACTTGCATCGAAATGTGTGCATGATGTGATGAGCGTGTAGAGCACAAAAAAATGAGCGACTTTCTTTTTTGGAGTGCCCTCAAATTCTTCTTGGATCAAGAGATACGACTTGATCTAGTTGGAGGGACAAAAGGAGTGCAAATGGTGCTCAATGATGATGTGTCACTATGGGTCACATATTGTGATGATGTGGCACTATGCCTAGCAAGAGGTGTGCCAGTGGAGCCCTGTGTTGAGGTGGCAAGAGTGGTCACATGTAGTGACTGTGGAGCACTGTGTGTGCCTACAGAGGTCAGTGCTGACTGGACAGCTGAGGTGGCACAAATGACGATGTCAACAAATGACATGGCAATGATGATGTGGTAGATGATGTGGTAGGTGACATGTCCTTGATGATGTGGCAGATGACATGGTAGGTGACATGGTAGATGATGTGTCATTGTTGACATGGTAGCTAAGCTGGTAGGGTGACGTGCTGGATAGGGCTGATATGGCACTAGAGATAAGGTGTGCTTACGTGGCCTTGCCTATGTGGCACTGTGGATAAGACTACCATGTGGCAGTGTCTTGACCATCCAAGGTTGAGTGGTGATGACCTTAGAATAAGGCTACTGCCACATCACAAGGAGATTCTCACAGAATCTTTTGAGAATCGACGAAATCTATGAAGATTTCGTCATCTTCCCGATTCGTCGGTGCCTGGCTTGGACTCTATGGGCAATCGGAGCCATGAAGTGGGTTGGTCATGGAGCTACATGTTGAATAAGTCAGTTGGAGTGGGAGCTTTGTTGTAGGGCTACTGAGGGCATGCCCTCAAGCTCTTCACTTCCCATGCAACAAACTTCCACCTACAATCTTTGCCTACCTCAGAACGTAGAGCTTTGGCATGCGTTGATTTCAAGCATAGCCTTTGCTGCCAGGCTCGCAATAGTAGATGTAGTAGGGAAGTCTGTATAGTATTCCATTGTGCTTGGAAGAGCATTTGCAAGCTTAGAGTGTCGAGAAAGTCAGAGAGTCTCTCGTCCTATAGCTCGAAGCAAGCTTTGCGCACTCTCATGAAGCAAGCGAATTCTAGAAAAAGTTAGAGAGAGTCTTTCGTCTTCGCGTACCTATAGCTTGTAAAGCAGGCTTTGTGCACCCCCATGAAGCAAGCCTTGCACATGCTTTGCCACTGTTGGAGAGGTAACTGGGAGCCATAGGCTTTACTTAGAGAGTTGTGTAGATACAAGCTCCTGCAACTCCTAGAACTACCTAGCAACCAAGCTCCCTCAATTGCAGGAGCTTGCTTTTGTGTCGTGGCTGTTGGAGCAAACACTCTAAGTGTCTTGGAGCTTGATGCTTTGTAGATAGGGCTATAGAGCCGTGTAGGTAGGCAGCTTTGGAACTGCTACTGGATTGATGGAGAGTCCACCTCAGTTGTGGAGCTATCCTTTGAGCTCATCTTTTGGAGGAGCGGGCTTTGTTCTCTCTCACTCTATGAAGGAAATCTCTCAAAGAAAACACTCAGGTTAATTGACAAATAAATGGAAATATGTGACGGAAATTTCTTTCAATGTGGAAGTTCTCTCAACGGAAGAGAATCCTCATGATCACTCAAGAACACTCTCGATCCTCTCGATCACTCTCACTCTCTCAAGAATCACAATGCCTCAGTGGAAGGCAAGGGAGCTCTGATACCATGACAAAATATGAAGAGGGGAGAGGAGAAGAGTGGAGGTGAGGAGAGAGGGCACAACTAGGGAGCACACCACAAATGACTAATTGTACACTAGATTTAGTTGAAAATATAGAATATATACAAACCCATTTAGGGTTAGGGTTAGGGGATCTAACCCTTTCCTTTATAGCACTCTATAAGGTTAGTGCTATGCACATATGATCACGTGATGGTGCTATGCACACATGATCACATGATGTTGAGCGTGAACTCTCAACACCCCCCCCCTCCTCCCACCCCACTCCCCCTTCCTCCCTACCTCCTCCCACCGCCCCCTTTTCCTCGCCCTCTCCTCCTGCCCCCCCCCCTCCCTTCCCCCCCTTTTTTTCCTCCTCTCCCCCCCTTCCCTCCTCTCTCTATCTATATCTATAAGACCATTAGGGGCCTTGCCCTAAGGCTTGGATGCCTGCGCGCTAGCCAGGTGCATGGAGCCGTGCAACAGCAGCGTCGACGACGGTGCTCGTCCTACATCCACCTCGACCTTAAGGCCCTCCATCATACTCCTCCCCCCTGTCATTTCGCAAAACCCCCCCCAAAATACTTCCGTCGGCGGCGCCCGCCCCTCCCTTAACTTTTTTTAAAAAAAGAAGAAAATAAACTAACCGTAAACAAACTAATCATAGTAAAGTTAGTGGAACTTAGGTTAGGTTACTTGATCATCAGTTAGGTTAGTTGACCATAGGTTAGGCTAGTTGACCATAGGGTTAGATTCAATTAATTATGGATCAGTTAGTAATAACTAACTATAGTCACATTAACTGATATAGTTAGATAAACTAGGTTAGCCAGTTACATTAATTGAGTCCCAACTAACTAGCAGTTAGCTCATAACCCTAGTTAGGTCAAAGGTCTAGGACCATTCACACTTGAACCTAAAGACAAAAGGGCCCCTAAAATCCCCTAACTTTGCGGGTCCATATCTTGCCCGTTTGGGACCCAAATTGGACCCAGATTGAACCACAAATTCACATACAGAACCATTGAGATATAGGAACATTTTCCAGCTAATACCACACCATTTAGGCATCCATAACACTCATCAATTTGCACCCCCATGTGGGCTCCTTTTTCGCACTATTTCACTCAGATTCCACCGTGACCTCCGATTGATAATCCGTTTGCACCGGCACATTTTCCCACACGTGGAACAATCCTAGGCACATTTTTAACACGATAGTCCCTACGACACTAATGCATCTTTAACGTCCCTAACAACTTTTACTCCTTTGGGAGCCCGTATCATGGCCGTTTGAAGACCAAATGGCACCCCGTGATGCCAAGATTCATTCGCAACATTCAATCTCAAACGATAATTTTAAATTCTTTTTACCATCATTTTCAATATTGGTAGTCGCCATTACGTAGGCATTGATTTCAAATTGTTGATTGCATATTTTTGTCATTATCGAGCTATAAAGGTTGAAATCAATTGCAAATTTTCAAAGTCAAAGGGACTCACTTAAAGGATACACTTACGCATTGTGTATGCACCTAAGATTTGGATGAAGACTAACCCCTGCATACTTTCGTGAGCTTTCTTCAGCCCTCGATGCTCTTCAAGAATTCAACCTCTCACCAACAAGCAGCATGGAGGACATAATTATTGAAAAAGAAATAAGTAGCGATGATCAAAATCCTTCAAAGCACCTTAAAGAACAACGAAACCGCAACAACAATAACAACAACAATGGAAGACGACACTTTGGTAAATTGGAAATGCCAAAGTACAATGGACGAGGGGACCCCGCCAAGTTCATTCAACTCTTTGACGCAGCATGTTGTGCTAGAGGCCAGCCAATCAAATGTAGCCAAAGCCGCTTGGTTCCCGATGGCCCTAACTGATGAGGCTTCGGAATGGTACCTCGACCTTCTCATAGAGGAAAGAGCCACATGGGCACTGCTATCTGAGCAGTTCAAAAGAAGATTCCAAATAGAAAGGCTGCAAGATGACGCCACATTACAACTAGGCAATGTCGATATGCACAAGAAAGAAAAGGTCAGAAAATACTTGGGAAGAATGAAAAGATTAATAGCAAAGTGTAATCCCCGTTCGGATGACAAGTACCTCATAGAATGGTTCATCTCTGGCCTAAAAAAATACATTCGCAAGGACATGAAAAAAGGCAGCAGCTATGCACATTTCAACGACGCTCATGAAGCTACAATTGACATTGAGGACGGCATGACCGATTTTAATAGCGACAGTGATGGCTATAAGTCAAGTCAACGTGACAAGAAATCTTGAAAGAAGGGGAGCACTTCCAACAAAGATTGCACCACCAAGGATAGAGTGGAACCCATGGCCCTAAGAGTAAAAGATGAAATGATGCAGGTCATTGAGGAAAAGCTGCATGTCTCTCAGCCACCACAATACCCATGGAGAGAAAATGTTTGGTGCCCACACTGTATGGCCAACCATACAGCCAATGAATGAGGAGCCGACTAAACCCACCAGTAGTGGCTGAGCTCCCACGGTTATGGTGTCCCATTTGCAATGTTGCAAGGCATGATGTAAATACTTATTTCTACAATATGAGGGTAGCACAACCCCGGCCCCAACAATACTAACAGCCACCAATCCCAGTGTACAGACAACCGGCACTAGCACCTAATGCATAAGTGCCATGTCTCAACCCACTTTGAGTGAGAACACAAGTCCCTCAACTAATGAGAAATCCCAATCCCCTGCAATACCCATGGGCTCCCAATCTTGCTCTAGTAGTTTCACTGTAACAACTCCAACCTGAAGAGCTAGAATCTCACTATGACTATGAAATAGAATACCCTATGTACTACATGAATGGTGCTGAAGGACTCATCCCAGTGTATGCAAATCAAGTAAGACCCACCACATATCGAGCACCCATCAAGTGTTTTTTTTGTGGAGAAAACCACTGCATAGAGCAAAATGCCCACACAAGGGTAACCCCATTACATTCCAACCTGTGTGCAGGGAATGTGGAGTTGGGCATGCTTGCATTGATTGCCCACTAAGAAAAAAGCCTCAACCATCCACGGAAGTAAAACCTAATATACCCCTGGGGATGATAACTATGGAAAATCATAGTGTGGCAACACAAAGTGTGGCATCATAGCCAGTCTTGATCATAACAAGACAACAGAAAGAAGCAGCATGGCAAAAACTCCTTTTCGCTCAAAAAGCAAAGAGTCCTCTGGCAAAACAAGCCATGCCAATCCCACAACACAGTGAGACCATGCCTAGCACATCCACCACAGAAAGTGCTACTCAAAAAGCCAAGGAAGCATACCCCAATGTTGAAACTAAAAAGGTGCATTACCAAGCCTTGAAGTAATGGATACAACAAGAGCAAGAACAATTTGAGGTAGACAGGATGGCAGCAACATAGGTCAGAGCACCATCAGCACCTAGCATTGACAGAATGATTGATCCCAACAACTTCCAAAGGGTAATAGAGCAACATGCAAAAGATCCCCAATTTTATGGCACTGCACTAGCAAGCTTGATAAGCTGCCCCATCACAATGCCAATTGGGACTTTACTAAGAAATTTCCCTACAATGTGGGAGAGTTTCAAGGGATGGATCGAATCTTCACAATACTCTCCCCCCCCTGAAGAAGAGAAAAAGGTAATTTTAGTATAATTTGGTGCTAGGGATGACATAAAAAATGTAACCATCCTGCTAGAGCTTAAAGCCTTTGGTCAATACCCGGCAATAGAGTGGACTATAGAGCTAGAGTAAACATTCTAGCAAGAGAGCTATATGAAGAATGGGGCCTACCTCCAATGTAGAAGGCCACATTTAACATCCACCTAGTTGACCACATGAAAATGAAGCCATTGGGTATTGTTGACAATGTGTCACGCACCTCAACGTAGTTGAAACGGACTTGCATGCAAAGTGGAGCCCCCATCCGATAAGTACTTGTTTGAATAACACACCTAGGACTGTGTTTTTTCATGGTTATGCATGACACTAAGGCAAAATTGGTGTTTTATGCTTGATCGACAATGCGAAGCATATCTGATGGGCACAATACTTTGCACACACCTTCAACTAGGTGGAATCAACTTACATGAAAAGTGGCACGCCCATCCCATAAGTGCTTGATCGGATAACATACCTAGCAGCGTGTTTTTTTACGGATGTGCATGACACTAGAGCAAAAATAGTATTTAATGCTCGATCGACCATGCAAAGGATATCCGATGGGCACAACACTTTTCGTATGCCTCAACCTAGGTGGTATTGAAATGTTGTCAATGAGGCACACCCATCCGATAAGTACTTGGTCAGATAACACACCTAATGGCATGTTTTTTTGTGGATGTCCATATCATTAGGGAAAAAATGGTGTATAATGCGTGATCGACCATGCAAAGCATATCCGATGGTGACAATACTTTGCACGCACCTCAACGTAGTTGAAATGGACTTGCGTGCAAAGTGGAGCTCCCATCCGATAAGTACTTATTTGAATAACACACCTACGGCCGTGTTTTTTGACGGTTGTACATGACACCAAGGCCAAAAACGGTGTATAATGCGTGATCGACCATGCAAATCATATCCGATGGTGACAATAATTTGCACGCACCTCAACATAGTTGAAATGGACTTGCGTGGAAAGTGGAGCCCCCATCCGATAAGTACTTGTTTGAATAACACACTTAGGACCGTGTTTTTTCATGGTTGTGCATGACACTAAGGAAAAAATGGTGTTTTAGGCTTGATCGACAATGCAAAGCATATCCGATGGGCACAATACTTTGCAAAAACCTTCAACTAGGTGGATTTGACTTACATGCAAAGTGGCACGCCCATCCCATAAGTGCTTGATCAGATAACATACCTAGTAGCGTGTTTTTCTACGGATGTGCATGACACTAGAGCAAAAATAGTATTTAATGCTCGATCGACCATGCAAAGGATATCCGATGGGCACAAAACTTTTTGTACACCTTAACCTAGGTGGTATTGAAATGTTCTCAATGAGGCACACCCATCCGATAAGTACTTGGTCAGATAACACACCTAATGGCGTGTTTTTTTGCAGATGTGCATATCACTAGGGAAAAAATGGTGTATAATGCGTGATCGACCATGCAAAGTATATCCGATGGTGACAATACTTTGCACGCATCTCAACCTAGTTGAAATGGACTTGCGTGCAAACTGGAGCCCCCATCCGATAAGTACTTGTTTGAATAACACACCTAGGACCGTGTTTTTTCATGGTTGTGCATGACACTAAGGCAAAAACGGTGTTTTATGCTTGATCGACAATGCAAAGCATATCCGATGGGCACAATACTTTGCACACACCTGCAACTAGGTTGAATCGACTTACATGCAAAGTGCCACGCCCATCCCATAAGTGCTTGATCGGATAACATACCTAGCAGCGTGTTTTCTTACAGATGTGCATGATACTAGAGCAAAAATAGTATTTAATGCTCGATCGACCATGCAAAGGATATCCGATGGGCACAACACTTTTTGTACACCTCAACCTAGGAGGAATTTAAATGTTCTAAAAGAGGCACACCCATCCGATAAGTACTTGGTCAGATAACACACCTAAGGGCATGTTTTTTTGCGGATGTGCATATCACTAGGGAAAAAATGGTGTATAATGCGTGATCGACCATGCAAAGCATATCCGATGGTGACAATACTTTGCACGCACCTGAATGTAGTTGAAACAGACTTGCGTGCAAAGTGGAGCCCCCATCTGATAAGTACTAGTTTGAATAACACACCTAGGACCGTGCTTTTCCATGGTTGTGCATGACACTAAGGCAAAAACGGTGTTTTATGCTTGATCGACAATGCAAAGCATATCGGATGGGCACAATACTTTGCACACACCTTTAACTAGGTGGAATTGACTTACATGCAAAGTGGCACGCCCATCGAATAATTTCTTGATCGGATAACAGACCTAGCAGCATGTTTTTTTCGGATGTGCATGACACTAGAGCAAAAATAGTATTTAATGCTCGATCGACCATGCAAACGATATTCGATGGGCACAACACTTTTTGTACATGTCAACCTAGGTGGTATTGAAATGTTCTCAATGAGGCACACCCATCCGATAAGTACTTGGTCAAATAACACACCTAATGGCGTGTTTTTTTGCGGATGTCCATATCACTAGGGAAAAAATGGTGTATAATGCATGATCGACCATGCAAAGCATATCTGATGGTGAAAATACTTTGCACGCACCTCAACGTAGTTGAAACAGACTTGCGTGCAAAGTGGAGCCCCCATTCGATAAGTACTTATTTGAATAACACACCTACGGCCGTGTTTTTATGTGGTTGTGCATGACACTAAGGCAAAAACGGTGTTTTATGCTTGATCTACAATGCAAAGCACATCCGATGGGCACAATACTTTGCACACACCTTCAACTAGGTGGAATCGACTTACATGCAAAGTGGCACGCCCATCGCATAAGTGCATGATTGGATAACACACCTAGCAGCATGTTTTTTTACGGATGTGCATGACACTAGAGCAAAAATAGTATTTAATGCTCGATCGACCATGCAAAGCATATCCGTTGGCACAATACTTTTTGTACACCTCAACCTAGGTGGTATTGAAATGTTCTCAAAGAGGCACACCCATCCGATAAGTACTTGGTCAGATAACATACCTAAAGGCGTGTTTTTTTGCGGATGTGCATACTACTAGGGGAAAAACGGTGTATAATGCGTGATCGACCATGCAAATCATATCCGATGGGCACAACACTTTTCGTACGCGTCAACCTAGGTGGTATTAAAATTTTCTCAATGAGGCACACCCATCCGATAAGTACTTGGTCAGATAACACACCTAATGGCGTGTTTTTTGGCAGATATCCATATCATTAGGGAAAAAATGGGGTATAATGCCTGATCGACAATGCAAAGCATATCCGATGGTGACAATACTTTGCACGCACCTCAACGTAGTTGAAATGGACTTGCGTGCAAAGTGGAGCCCCCATCCGATAAGTACCTATTTGAATAACACATCTACGGCCATGTTTTTATATGGCTGTGCATGACACAAAGGCAAAAACAGTGTTTTATGCTTGATCGACAATGCAAAGCATATACGATGGCACAATACTTTGCACACACTTTCAACCAGGTGGAATTGACTTCCATGCAAAGTGGCATTCCCATCGCATAAGTACTTGATCGGATAACACACCTAGCAGCGTGTTTTTTTACTAAGGCAAAAATGGTAGTTAATGCTCGATCGACCATGCAAAGCATATCCGATGGGCACAATACTTTTTCTACACCTTAACCTAGGTGGTATTGAAATGTTCTCAAAGAGGCACACCCATCCGATAAGTACTTGGTCAGATAACATACCTAAGGGCATGTTTTTTTGCGAATGTGCATATCACTATGGGAAAAATGTTGTATAATGCGTAATCGACCATGCAGAGCATATCCGATGGTGACAATACTTTGCACGCATCTCAACCTAGTTGAAATGGACTTGCGAGCAAGCTGGAGCCCCATCCGATAAGTACTTGTTTGATTAACACACTTAGGACCGTGTTTTTTCATGGTTGTGCATGACACTAAGGCAAAAACGGTGTTTTATGCATTATCGACAATGCAAAGCATATCCGATGGGCACAATACTTTGCACACACCTTCAACTAGGTGGAATTGACTTACATGCAAAGTGGCATGCCCATCCCATTAGTGCTTGATTGGATAACATACCTAGCAACGTGTTTTTTTACGGATGTGCATGACACTAGAGAAAAATAGTATTTAATGCTCGATCGACCATGCAAAGGATATCCGATGGCCACAACACTTTTCGTACGCCTCAACCTAGGTGGTATTAAAATGTTCTCAAAGAGGCACACCCACCCGATAAGTACTTGGTCAGATAACACACTGAAGGGCGTGTTTTTTTGCGGATGTGCATATCACTAGGGAAAAAATGGTATATAATGCGTGATCGACCATGCAAAGCATATCCGATGGTGATAATACTTTGCACGCACCTCAACATAGTTGGAACGGACTTGCGTGCAATGTGGACCCCCATCCGATAAGTACTTATTTGAATAACACACCTACGGCCGTGTTTTTATATGGTTGTGCATGACACTAAGGCAAAAACGGTGTTTTATGCTTGATCGACAATGCAAAGCATATCCGATGTGCACAATACTTTGAACACACCTTCAACTAGGTGGAATTGACTTACATGCAAAGTGGCACACCCATCCCATAAGTGCTTGATTGGATAACATACCTAGCAGCATGTTTTTTTACGGATGTTCATGACACTAGAGCAAAAATAGTATTTAATGCTCGATCGACCATGCAAAGGATATCCGATGGGCACAACACTTTTCGTACACCTCAACCCAATGCAAAACATATCCGATTGGCACAATACTTTGCACACACCTTCAACTAGATGGAATTGACTTACATGCAAAGTGGCATTCCCATCGCATAAGTGCTTGATCGGATAACACACCTAGAAGCATGTTTTTTTACGGATGTGCATGACACTAAGGCAAAAATGGAATTTAATGCTCGATCGACCATGCAAAGCATATCCGATGGGCACAATACTTTTCCTATACCTCAACCTAGGTGGTATTGAAATGTTCTCAAAGAGGCACACCCATCCGATAAGTACTTGGTCAGATAACATACCTAAGGGCATGTTTTTTTGCGGATGTGCATATCACTACCGTAAAAACGTTGTATAATGCGTAATCGACCATGTAGAGCATATCCGATAGTGACAATACTTTGCACGCATCTCAACCTTGTTGAAACAGACTTGCATGCAAACTGGAGCCCCCATCCGATAAGTACTTGTTTGATTAACACAGTTAGGACCATGTTTTTTCATGGTTGTGCATGACACTAAGGCAAGAACGGTGTTTTATGCTTGATCGACAATGCAAAGCATATCCGATGGGCACAATACTTTGCACACACCTTCAACTAGGTGAAATGAAATTACATGCAAAGTGGCACACCCATCCCATAAGTGCTTGATCGGATAACATACCTAGTAGTGTGTTTTTTTAACGGATGTGCATGACACTAGAGCAAAAATGGTATTTAATGCTCGATTGACCATGCAAAGGATATCCGATGGGCACAATACTTTTCCTACACTACAACCTAGGTGGTATTGAAATGTTCTCAAAGAGGCACACTCATTCGATAAGTACTTGGTTAGATAACACACCTAAGGGCATGTTTTTTTGCAGATGTGCATACCACTACGGAAAAAACGGTGTATAATGTGTGATCGACCATGCAAATCATATTCGATGGTGACAATACTTTGCACACACCTCAAGGTAGTTGAAACAGACTTGCGTGCAAAGTGGAGCCCCCATCCGATAAGTACTTGTTTGAATAACACACCTAGGACCGTGTTTTTTCATGGTTGTGCATCACACTAAGGCAAAAATGGTGTTTTATGCTTGATCGACAATGCAAAGCATATCCGATGGGCATAATACTTTGCACACACCTTCAACTAGGTGGAATGAACTTACATGCAAAGTGGCATGCCCATCCCATAAGTGCTTGATCGGATAACATACCTAGCAGCGTGTTTTTTTACGGATGTGCATGAAATTAGAGCAAAAATAGTATTTAATGCTCGATCAACCATGCAAAGAATATCCGATGGGCACAACACTTTCGTACACCTCAACCTAGGTGGTGTTAAAATGTTCTCAATGAGGCACACCCATCGGATAAGTACTTGGTTAGATAACACACCTAATGGCGTGTTTTTTTGCGGATGTCCATATCACTAGGGAAAATATGGTGTATAATGCGTGATCGACCATGCAAAGCATATCCGATGGTGACAATACTTTGCACGCACTTCAATGTCATTGAAATGGACTTGTGTGCAAAGTGGAGCCCCCACCCGATAAGTACTTATTTGAATAACACACCTACGGCTGTGTTTTTATATGGTTGTGCATGACACAAAGGCAAAAACGGTGTTTTATGCTTGATCCACAATGCAAAGCATATCCGATGGGCACAATACTTTGCACACACCTTCAACTAGGTGGAATTGACTTACATGTAGAGTGGCATTCCCATCGCATAAGTACTCGATCGGATAACACACCTAGCAGCATGTTTTTTTACGGATGTGCATGACACTAAGGTAAAAATGGCATTTAATGCTCGATTGACCATGCAAAGCATATCCGATGGGCACAATACTTTTCCTACACCTTAAACTAGGTGGTATTGAAATGTTATCAAAGAGGCACACCCATCCGATAAGTACTTGGTCAGATAACATACCTAAGGGCATGTTTTTCTGCGGATGTGCATATCACTACGGGAAAAACGTTGTATAATGCGTAATCGACCATGCAGAGCATATCCGATGGTGACAATACTTTGCACGCATCTCAACCTAGTTGAAATGGACTTGTGTGCAAACTGGAGCCCCCATCTGATAAGTACTTGTTTGATTAACACACTTAGGACCGTTTTTTTATATGGTTGTGCATGACACTAAAGCAAAAACGATATTTTATGCTTGATTGACAATGCAAAGCATATCCGATGGGCACAATACTTTGCACACAGCTTCAACTAGGTGGAATTGCCTTACATGCAAAGTGGCACTCCCATCCCATAAGTGCTTGATCGGACAACATACCTAGCAGCGTGTTTTTTTATGGATGTGCATGACACTAGAGCAAAAATAGTATTTATTGGTCGATCGATCATGCAAAGGATATCCGATGGGCACAACACTTTTTGTATGCCTCAACCTAGGTGGTATTGAAATGTTCTCAAAGAGGCACACCCATCCGATAAGTACTTGTTCAGATAACACACCTAAGGGCATGTTTTTTGGCGGATGTGCATATCACTAGAGAAAAAATGGTGTATAAGGCGTGAACGACCATGAAAAGCATATCCAATGGTGATAATACTTTGCACCACCTCAACGTAGTTGAAATGGACTTGCGTGCAAAGTGGAGCCCCCATCCGATAAGTACTTGTTTGAATAACACACCTAGGACCGTGTTTTTTCATGGTTGTGCATGACACTAAGGCAAAAACGGTGTTTTATGCTTGATCGACAATGCAAAGCATATTCGATGGGCACAATACTTTACACACACCTTCAACCAGGTGGAATTAACTTACATGCAAAGTGGCATTCCCATCGCATAAGTACTTGATTGGATAACACAACTAGCAGCGTGTTTTTTTTACGGATGTGCATGACACGAGCAAAAATAGTATTTAATGCTCGATCGACCATGCAAAGCATATCCGATGGGAACATTACTTTTCCTATGCCTTAACCTAGGTGGTATTGAAATTTTGTCAAAGAGGCACACCCATTCGATAAGTAGTACTTGGTTAGATAATATACCTAAGGGCGTGTTTTTTTGCAGATGTGCATATCACTATGGGAAGAACATTGTATAATTCATAATCGACCATGCAGAGCATATCCGATGGTGACAATACTTTGCATGCATCTCAACCTAGTTGAAATGGACTTGCGTGAAAAGTAGAGCCCCCATCCAATAAGTACTTGTTTGATTAACACACTTAGGACCATGTTTTTTCATGGTTGTGCATGACACTAAGGTAAAAACGGGGTTTTATGCTTGATCGACAATGGAAAGCATATCCGATGGGCACAATACTTTGCACACACCTTCAACTAGGTGGAATTGACTTACATGCAAAGTGGCACACCCATCCCATAAGTGCTTGATTGGATAACATACCTAGCAGGCTCGTGTTTTTTTACAAATGTGCATGACACTAGAGCAAAAATAGTATTTAATGCTCGATCGACCATGCAAAGTATTTAATGCTCGATCGACCATGCAAAGGATAACTTAGCATGTCCATCTGAGTACTTGATCGGATAACTTCTCCCACCAATAAATTAAGTACTAATTAAAAATTATAATAAATGAGTAGATTATTAAAAAGAGACTAATATTTATGTAATTGTTACTACTGCAACTTGCTTGCGAAGGACTCTCACAAAGGAGATGGCTATAGATTTTGTTCCAGGGATGGTTGTGATTTTATGTAGCAAAAGAGAAGTAGTTGCATTTGCTACAATCCATGATAGTGATCCCAATTCAGTTTGCCACTTTCGAAGACTTGGCGAAGATAAGGTGGCAGTTACTGTATCGAATATTCTTAGCGCACATGTTGAGCTAAAGTATAAATGTGGAGATATGGAAACACTTGGAGATGTTATGCCCTACAATACATCCAACAAATCATTTATAGCATGGGACAAAGATGAGACTTATGCAATAGACATTATCAAGAATACAAAGTGCACCACCTTGGATTTTACTATAGGGGACATTTTACAAATGAGATCATTTGCAAATAAGACTGTAGCAGAAGGTGAAGTATTGGGATTTGAACAAGTGGAGCAATGGTCATTTGCACAGATGAGGATTCTAAAAGTCACTGATGATGGTATGGTTGATAACATAACATCCTTATGTGATCCCTACTATGAGGTAGGCAAGAATATGAGATGGAGCATGCAATTTTCAAACATGAGAAAGAGGCACGTGGTTTTCAATGATAAAGACAAGGTATACTACAATATCAAAGGACCTAAAAAGCGTGCCCATGTGCCAGGCTCTATCACTTCAAATGTGGATGATTTCAATATACTCAATTATAGAAGTGACGTCTTATCTGGAGTGGATGAGTTCATTGGTTCCGAAACAAAATGATTTTAGAAGCGAAGCCTTATCTGGGGTGGATGAATTCTTGCACAGTGAGAAGGGCAAAGGTTTCAATAGTGATGTCTTGTCAAGTGTGGATGAGTTCATGCATATTAACAAACCTGGTGTCAATCAAGCTTGTGGATTTGTGAAAGCCATGCAAGATGTCCCAATGAGTGATGTTCTCTTAGGAGTGGAAGAGTTTCAAGGTTCTCAATACTCTCGTAGAATATTGAATTCATTGAATGGTCCTAAGAGTATGTTAAGAACGAGGATGAGATCAACAGAGGATTATTCAATATTTAACTTTGATTGTGATATGGACAAGGATGCAATGACCAATCATGGATGCTTGGTTACAAACAAATGTGAGGAGAAGAAGTGCATAAATACAGATAACAACGTGCACGAGGAACGAAAACGGTCATACATATGCATGAAAAGAAAGCGAATCTAGGCAGATCCACAAAAGCAACCAAAGAGGAAGAGAGTAATGAAGGAGGAGAACATGTTAAATGCATTGGGATACCTATGTTGCAAGCAAAGATGTATGCGCTTCATTGATCTTGCAGACATCAGGGAATGTAGAGGACACGTGTGGCAAAGAAGAGGAAGCGAAAGAAATGAATACCTTCTCACAAGTCTCTCTTGCTTTCTTCAGAATGGCAATAAAAGGCTAAGTTCAAGACAAAACGTAAAACCTCTCGTAAATGGAAAAAGGATTTGCAATAAGGCATATCGCAATATTACTGGATTATCCCATGGTACATATTGGGATTTAGTCAGCAAGGCAAAGGGCGGCAACAAATTTAGCATTCACAATAATAGAGGAAGGTCCAAATCAAGAATCTCAACTGTCAGGGCAGCAGCAATTTTGCAAGACTTCATACATGAAAATGCTTTACCTCAACCCCATATATCTACCAAACTCCCTAACGGTGACACGATCACTGAAATGCACCTTCCAATGGGCTTGACAAAGCTCGAAGTATTTGACTCTATTGCAGAAAAGCAAAGGCAAAGAGGGGATGCCATAGCTTCCTCTCATACTTTGTATACTCTTTGGAAGAAGAACTTTGGATATGTTAAAAATCCCAAGGAGGCAAAAAATGTCAAAGTGCAATGTCTGTGATGATTTAAAGCGAGCGATTGAGAGTGCAACATGTCCAAATCAAAGGGAATTATACAAAAAAAACCGAAAATCTCATCATGACCTTATTCGACATTCCAGACAAAAATATGCATTTTGGAAGGAGCAAGCTATTTCGCATCCCGATGACTACATGTGCCTTATTGTAGATGGCATGGATCAGAATACAACAACATTGCCTCGTTTTGTTGCCACTCCACCTAAATTACAAGGAAAGCACTTTCTAAAGACACATCTATGTGGAGTGTTAGTGCATGGAATTAAGTTCTTTGTAGATATATGGATTGATTCCTTGCATCTACATGATAGCAATCAAGTTGTAACATCTATTATGAAGGCAATTCGCAATGTACATGCAGAAAAAGGTCACCTACCATTGACTTTGAGAATACAAGCTGATAATTGCTGGCGAGAAAATAAGAATGTACTCATGTTTGCATTCTGCTCCATGCTAGTTGCTCATCGAATCTTCAATGAGGTCGAATCTGGATTTTTGTATGTTGGGCATACACATGAGGATATCGATCAGGTTTTTAGCACAGTCTCAAGGGAGCTTAAATGCAAGGATGTGGAGACAATAGATGACTTGGTAAGAAGATGTGGCAGGCAAGTTGGTGGTCGTAAGGAAAGTACAGTATGTGAGAGGCTCGAAAGAATGTATGATTAGAAGAGCTTCATTCTACCTTTCATACAAACGGGTGGTGATGCATTGACAGGTCATACCAATCCACACTACTTTTGTTTTTTTTAAAAAGATGAAAAACCCGTAATGCAATGGCAACAGTATTCTCATGATACAAAATGGGAACCTGAAGAACCTTACAGTCTCTTAACTTCAATTCCCAGCAAGGAAAGGTATCCAACATGGGCTCCTATACAAGAATTCAATGAGAGGTCTAACTATGAAATAGAAGGATTAAAAGCATTTATTACATACAAAGAGGAAATGCTCCGGAGATATCCTGATTCGAATCCTACTTGGAGAGAACACACCACCACTGTAATTAACAAGACACGAAATTTAATAAAGGACCTTGAGAGAATGCGAGGCTCAAAGGATGTCAAGGAAGAATGCAATATGTTTTGGCCAAATGTTCATAACGATTTGCACCCAGCTCCAGTCTTTGAAAATGAATTTGTATCATTACTCCCACGTCCATATTGTGGACCGAAGAAGAGAGACTTTATGCCACAAGTAGATATAGAGGTCGATTGTTTTGTTGTGGTTCGGCCATCGGATGATGAATATGAGAATGTGAAGTTTTGGGTTGCAAAAGTAGTTGATGTGCAAAGAGATGACCAAGGGAGAGCTACAACATTTACAGCGGTATGGTATGAGCCAAAGGGCAGGAAGGAGAATATGGATAACAACACATTGTATACTAATTATATAATAAAGGAGTGGGTCCCAAATGATGAAGCGGTCTCTCAAGTTTCGATGGAGACAATCATAGTGTCTTGGCATTCAAGGGCAAAGAAATCAAAGAAGCGCATGGGATATGAGGTAGAAGGAAAAATAAAAATACCACAGCAAACTATTTTGCATATACACGAATTTTTAAGGATGCTCGCCATGGAGGAAGTAGAAGGAGACAGTGCAAATGAAGAATGTCCATGATTCAAGCTTTGTATTGAAGTCCATTGAAGGATTTTATTTGGGTACTAGGCAAGAAGCCAATTCAAGACAATATAATCAGAGTCATCACCTCCTATGTCAAATGAGAGTCAAAATATGCACTGGATGTCACCCAAGGGTCAAGGCTTGCCAAGACAATAGGGAGTTAATGCAGATGGCACCTGGCAAGGGACTATCACATTGAGCAATAAGACAATGGGGAGTCAATGCACCCAAGGGGCAAGGCTTGGCAAGATAACTTGTGGGAGTTAATGCAGATGGCACCTGTATTTTGCACTGGATGTCACCCAAGGGTCAAGGCTTGGCAAGACAATAGGGAGTTAATGCAGATGGCACCTAGCAAGGGACTATCGCATTGAGCAATAAGACAATGGGGAGTCAATGCACCCAAGGGGCAAGGCTTGGCAAGACAAGTGGGAGTCAAATTATGCAGATGGCACCTGGCAAGGGACTGTTGTGACATTGAGCAATAAGACAATGGGGAGTCAAATTATGCAGATGGCACGAATTGAGGCTCTTTAAGAGCAACAATTTAAATTGTAAACATATGTTCAATCTATATTATTTTGGATATAAAGACTCTAGTTGAGAGCAATGTCTCTCAATGTAATCATATAATAATAGCTATAATTGCTTTTATACCTCTTTGGTTCAATACAAAACTTGGGTCTTATGGCATCATGTCTTTTTTTTTAAAATTAAAAGTTTTAAAAATTTTGTGCATATTGCGAGTGACAATGTTATTTTCATGAAATATTTAAGTCTCCTTTCATGGATTTATAAATTTATCATGTTAAGGAAAAATATTAAAAATAATTAAATTAACAAATAACTTAGGTATAGCTAGAATTTCTAATTATTTCAAATTCTTGCATGTTGGTGCAAAAGTATAGATTGAAAAAACAATATTTTTATGTGAATATGATAGTGCCACAAAGTGAACTTTTGATTTGGGAAGAATATTTTCAGAAAGTAAAATTTTAATATGGGAAGGATATTTTCACAAAGTAAACTTTTCATTTGGGAAGGATTTTTGGGCTTCGTCCAAAAACAACAGAAAAAGACCAAAATTAATGAAATAGGTGTTAAAGTCAGAAACTGCCAATCTACTTTCATTTGATGAGTCTCCACATGATGAAGACTATGCTTTTTAGGCACTTTGTCTTTTTTGTTTATCATCACTTGGTCAAATTTTGAGGTTCTCTGCCTGGAGTAGTACTCCAAAAAGAATATGTTATGTAAATCACCTCTAGTCACCATATGATGTAGGCCATGTGATATGTGTTTTTTCTATCCCATTTCTGTAAACCTCACACCCTTGGGAACCCTTGCTAACATGAGATCCTAGCCATAGATTAATCCTTGACCACCATGAGATGGCTTGAGAAACTATGAGACTAAATGTATCCTTGACACTGCATCTAGGGGAGTCACATGTGTGTTTGTGTGTGTTGTAAAGGCACATCAAGTGCTATGATGTGTCTAGTGTGTGACCTAAGTGATGATGTAAGACAAAGGCAATTCCACTAATGTAGGGATTGATTCCCACTTATGTAGGGGCTGATTGCCACTATGTAGGGAAGGTGTTACCTTCTCCCCCTTTCTATAAGCTCAACCTTGACTATGTTTAGTCTCTTTTTCTTTTGTTCCGGGGTAAAAATGGCTACATAGGGCCAAACCATGGCCTTTTGCCAAAGTCAAGGGGAACACATGAAACCTGTGCCGAAAGGCAATAATCTTCGTTTGCTTCTTTACTATAGGATGGACCGTTAATCTTTGTTTGCTTTTTTACTACTGAACTACTTTTAACACATGTTCAGTTTTTCTCAGTTGCTCTTGACTCAAGGTATGTCTTGCCTTTGAGCGGATTCATGTCTTCGGCTTGGAGATCGGCTTGGAGAGCGATGCTTGTAGTTCGGTTTGCATCTTGACTTGACTTTTTGTGGATGACTACTCGGAATCCTCTTGCTAGAACTTGAAAGTTGCATCCCTATTGAAGGGTTCAGGGCGGATGTAAATTTGGAATCAAATCACTTCTGATGTTGGTATGATATCAACCACCACTTTCGTTTTCATGTAGCCAACTCATCATCTACCTCGAGCTTGTCTTTGTAGGTGGTCCTTCAAATCCTTCTCATAGTTCCATTGTTAATTTGTACCAAGATTTTGTTTCCCCCTCATTGGCTTGACATTGGCACCAAATAATGGTTTTCCCTAATTGGCCTAGATCAATGATTTGAGATACAAGGTGGAATTGAAGTTTTTCTCACAAGGAGACATTTGAACACTGGTACTTGCTTGGTTGAAATATGCAATGCCACTTATATGCAGATAATGTGTGCATTATGTGTGCTACAGGCACCATCATAATACGGTACTAAAACATGAGGACTTCTCTTATTTTTAATCTCATCTTACTAAAGATAGGATGAAAGTAAAGATTAGAGAACTCGTGTTTTAGTATCTTTATGGGTCATAGGTGAATTGTTAACGTGATAGTCGATTATGGGAAGTAGCATCGACATATCATTCATGAATGAGAAGTTGTATGGCATTGACTATGTAATGTGGCAATTCGTGAAGATCTTACTATTATAAATCAAACCAAGTGGCTATGATTTTTATCCAATAACTAACCCCAATTCCAACCAGCTCAAACTATAGGTAGCAAAGACCTCAAATGTAGACAAAAGACAAGATGGAAACAATGCAAATGTATTGTTGTATTTATGATTGAAAATAGAGAATAACTCCACTGAAAGCATCAGCAATGGATAGTATTTTTAAAAAGAGCATCAACTCTAAGGAGACATTTGCCACTTTTACCCACATGATTGCAATTAGGCTCTCGATTTCCTTTACTTGGCACTTTGGCTATGATGTCTATTACTTGGATGTTAAGACAACATTTTTGAATGGGGATCTTGAAGAGCAGTTGTACATTCAACAACGTTTTATGTCTAAGATATTTTCAAACAAATTGTAGCAACCCTTCTTCCATGTTTTGAGCTATTTGGGCAACTAGCTTTGGCTTTTGTGAAAGTCTCCTTTGGGCTACTAAGAATGCACACTTGGTGGTGAGTTTAGCACATTGATTTCTAACCTTTGTTGCATTAAATTTGATATCGAATTTGGTTGGCAATGGTCTTCATGTCTTGAGTTCTATTAAATTAAATGGGTAGTTGCTATCCCAATTTGTAGACTTTTAACAATTAAGCTTCAACTTGCACCAATACACTCATCCAACTACCCAACAATATATATATAAAACACATATCATTTTATTTATTTATAGAAAAATACATAGGAAGACCAAAACGAACAAAAAAAGAGGGGAAAATGAGAGCTTCAACAATTGTAAGCATAACAACACGTATGTTACCTTGACTCTAATTTACTACAATTATTCTTGCATTTTTCACCTACTATGCTAATTAGTCTAGCTCTAGTCATTTCTAATCTCTCAAAAGAATCCCAAAGAGCGACACAAAGAGAAATACAATTATTGTAAATCTCTATACGATTAGCTTAAAAACGTGCCCAAACTCATCAAAGAAAAGAAGACCCAGAAGTGTATATACACCTAGATAAATCAAAAAATTTGCCAAAATTTATCACACAGAGAAGTTCAATTTATAACCTCATGGCAGTCATCCTAATCATAACAAACCATTAGCTCCATCAGGATATAGACAAGCTACAATGATATGCCCCTAAAATCATCAATGCCCACTAGTACATGTAGAACTATGCATCAACATATGCTCATACACACATGAGCATACATTCATACAAATGTGTACCCTCCATAGATGCAAGGCAAACTCAAGCGTAATGAAGCCTAGCAATTAGGGAAAAGTCATCCCTAGATTATAACATCATGGTAGTCATCTACTAGGTTATAAGCCATCAACTCCATCATGCACAACAAGAACCAACTACTATGGGATACCTTTAACTTCATCAGCACCACATGTCTAGCTAAATTGATAATGCATAGCATAGTGCATTTTCAAAATATAGGTACAAAATATTAAAAAATGGCACTAGGCTAACCTTATATCTATGTCATGAGGATGAAAAAAATCATTGATTGAAAGTTTCCATGTCTTAAAGTACTCACTAGGCATCGCTATTGTGGATTGAACCTCTAAGTTAGATGTAAAGATAAGTATAACACCCACAAAACTCTTGTAGCATATTTTGAACTAATTATCATTCCCACGGCTCCTTGTCTCATTCAATTGTTATTGTGTAGGGTTATTATATCTTGCAAAATTAGGCTCTTACTAGCATCACATAATTTCTCAATGCATAGAAAAGTAATTCAGAGTCCTAATCACACATTGTGTGCTCCCATGAACACATTAAAGCAAATATATGAACACTTATGATCCTTACTGTGTGGACATACAATGGAGGCCAAGGCAATGGAAAATATTACAATCGAGTTAGTACAAAAAAAGATAAATTTTGAGTAGGCAAAAGCATATATTTCACATATCCATACTATAAATTAGCATTAGAAGTGAGCTTGTGTGAAAAAAGACAAAATTTATCAAACAAATTCAGTAAGCAAAGCATATAATTTGCATTAGCCATACCATGAATCAACTTCTTGTTTCTCAAGAGCATGCTTGAGCTTACCATAAATCAGCCTATTATTTCTCAAAAGCATGCTCAAACATACTACAAAGATTAAATAGTGGCAGATCTATGATGATCAAACCATTGAGCTTGATTTGAAAATTCATTTCCAAAGGCCAACATTCCTCACAACTCTTTTTTCTTGTTCTTCGCCTGGAAGTCTTTAACCATTGTATTAAATTTATGTTAACTCTCATTCACAAATATCAAACAACATGTAATAAAGAGCAAGTCAATAAAGATGTTGGTAAGAAAGGAAGAGTTCAAGTGTGAAAAGTTCTAAAGCCATTGTATTATGAAACTTTCATCATTTGAAGGGAGAGCCACTCTTGAATAGACACATTATCTTTTATCAATATGCATAACATGAAAAGATACTATCGCAATGAGTTGTCCCAACTTGATTGTGTTGCTAGTCATGCACACTCTTTATAATAATAAATGGATTTCTTTCTCTTGGTCTTTAAAGATACCTAGATCATTAAAATAGAAATATAGTTTCTATTTTGGCTTTCTATTCATGGAGTGATTTCAAATGTAAATTATTTGCGCCATGGTGCTCACATGGATTAGAGTCTATTCAATATTACATGTGGGAGTGCAAGGATTGCAAGGCTTATGGCTAGATCCATCTCATCCACCATATATCTTCATTAGGGTTTTAGGACCTACATTACCCTTAACAAGACTTCAAGTGTTCTACGGGAGACATGAGTCTTCTTGGACTATTAATATTCATCATAATTTGATTGGGTTTTGTCATAATGATTTAGTATTAAATTCACCATTCTAACCATATGGTAGCTTTGCGTATTTGAAGGGCTATATGCAAATAGGCCATAGAGCACGTGTAGATTTATCCTTCATAAACTTGGTGTTGTATTTGGGTGGGCACATTATATACTTTAATGGTGACTTGGTCAAGGATACGAGGCCCTTCCATAGTAGAGGCTACAAAGAGAAGGGATTTTCTTAGAGAGTGGTGAGATAGTCCTTTCTTCCATGAGCCCCTTGTGGTATAGTTTGACATTTTGAGCACCTGATTGGGTTCTCATGATTTGCATGGTGTATTGATTCCTTTATTTCTCACTCATAACCTAATATTTTTTAGACTTAGTAGAAGCCTTTCATGAAAAGAAGAAGAGAAGTAGAGCACAATAGGGAATGGCTAACCTTTGAATGAGCTTGTTGTTGCATCCATGCCAATTGACAATTGGAATATACCATCTAATTCATTCCTATTTTTTAATTTGATAATCCTATTTTCAACTCTTGAGAAATCAACAACAAAATAATTGACACTAATGTGACTTACATAGGGTTGCTTAATGACAAGCCTTATTGTTTCATGAGAATTGATACATGTTGTGCTGAACTTATGACATTTTGGCAAAGTTGTAAAATGTGCTATACTTGGCTAATACCTTCCTTGAATTAAAATTTAATGAAGTAGTTTCATTTATGTGTAAAATTTGTTTCAATGGAAGGGTTGTTTATCTCATAGGAGAATATAACTCAATGAAGGACTAACAAGCACCATGTTAGGATCATGGGTGGTATTTTTTAAGCTACTAATCAAACTCTACTTTCTTGCACAATATGCTCATCTTTCTATAAGATTCGTTAAGATGGAGAAATATCTACAACATTTAAAAAATCATTGCTTTCAAAATAGCACTTTCTAGAAAATGCATCTTATAAGTTTTATAAAATTACAAGGCATTTATGTCAAGGACACACATATTAACACAAAAATTATAAATATTTGAGAGCTTGTTTCTTTTCATGTGCCAAAAAAAAAAAGAGTTAAGTGTTTTGTTGTGTGCTTTGGATGGTAAATGAATTTGAAAAATCATTGCTATAAAATAGTAGTAGCAAATGCACTTAACAAAATATATAAATAAAAACACATTTATATTGAGTGCACACATATTGATGCAAAATGATCATACTTTTAGAGCATGCTCTTATGCAAACAAAATGGCAACGAACTTGAACGTCCTTTTTTCCTTTGATAGATGCTTATGAATGGCACTTGCAATGGGACTTTTTGATACTATTTTCAAATTTGAGGATAGAGAAGGCTTGTTGAGAGTGCTTATACGTGAATCCTTTTTTAGCACTCCGTGACCTTGAGTATCGTATGAAGTTATTGTTGTTCATCTATCAATGTTGATTTTGTTTCAACAAATTTGATAGTAGTAAGAGGTTGATGATTTGTATGATCTTACATTGAAATTTATGTATGAACACCATTAGCAATGATATGCATATCAAACATACATCTTAAATTAGTCCCAAGTCAAGGATAGATGAAGTAGAGGTATGACAATCTAAAAAATACAAACAAGAGCAACCATTTACTTATAAGGATTTAAGATGAGGCATTATCTACATCCAAAATTTCCTTCTAGTTCTAGGATAAGAAGCTAAGAAATTTTTGACAAAAAAACATTGCATAGAGAAGTGTAGTAGGGTGACAATGGGAAAATGGCAAGGAATGGCAACCACCACTAAAGGTATACACATATACCAAACTGAGTTTGCATGTGTATGTTGTGTGATGATTTCAAAATTAATACATGAGCATCTATTTTGATGGTTTGAAATAGTTTAGGATATTTGAATTAGAATTCCTCTCATTTATTTTTTCCAAACATATATTACAAGCAGGGAAAAGATATCCATTGTAGGTCCTTGTAAATGCAAGATAAAATTATGTAAACAAGGTTTGTTGCAATATAAACTTGGACTAATGTCACTAAAAGAGCATCTGAATAAGCTAAAGTTTATGTAATTCATTTGAAGTTTTGCAAAAGCAACCTCTCTTTGATTGAAAGTAACTTTAATGTGGTATGGAGAAAATTGCTAAGGAGTTGTTAGACTCAAATATTTCAAAAAAATTTAAAGGAATAAAAAAGGAATAGCCAGCAAAACTTTAAAATTAGAGGATGTTTAATGTGGGATAACCAAATGGAAAGGTAAATTAAACATGCATGAGAGCACTTCTTATACAAATAAGCTATTAACATTTTAATTGAAATACAAACAAGGAATCCTTGAACGTCTCAAAAGCTTAGAGGGTTGGATGCATTATAACCAAATGAAAAGCATCATGATGTGTGTAATGTCACTAGCAAAAAATACAATTTCAAGCACAAGCAATAACTAAATCAAAGAAGGGCCAAAATTATTATCTAGACTAAATTATCTAGACTACAGGTTTGGATGCATTATAACCAACTGAAAAGCATCATGATGTGTGCAATGTCACTAGCAAAAAATATAATTTCAAGCACGAAAAATAACTAAATCAAAGAGGGACCAAAATTGTTATCTAGACTAAATGGTGGTTGTGACATTTACATCTATAATGGAGCTCACAATCAAGGTGCGAGCATCTCGAGCCCTGCTTCCATAGCTAATGTGATAATTAGACATAGACGCAAAGTGTCAAGGATGTTGAGAATGGTGTGTCTAAATTGCACCATAAAGGTTATGGGACAAACCCTAACCCTAACTCTAACCCTAAGGGGTCCATGTATATATATTCTTATTTTTGTTGGAATACAGTTAGTATCTTGTGTGCACTCCTCTCTCTCCCTCTCTCATTTACGTTAACATGGTATCAGAGCCAATGGTGCTCACAAGCCCTTGCTTCTCATCAAGGCAACAACCCCTCAATTGAGGCACTCTCCATCTCTATTCATATCGTGAGATATTTGTGAAGTTCCTTCCTTTGGTTCTTGAGAGGTTGAGAGACTTCCATTGAGAGTTTTTTGCTTCGAGTTTTGAGAGAGAGTTCATTCCATGTTCTTATTGAGTGAGAAATAAATGAAAGATTTTCTAATGTTCACTTCAGGGGTCTTTGAGATATTGTAAGCACTCAAGTTGCCTTCGGCGCATCTGAAGCTACTCCAACAAGCTTCATTCAACACTAGTACATAGCTAGCATATAGTGCCTAGAAGGCCGGGTTTCAACCACACAGAAGTACCTCCAATAATGACCAAAGAACAGGGCTCAAAGACTCATATGTCGTGAGACTAGCAGCAACAAGGCAAGCTGACCAACAGCGACACTAGCAAGACTGCATCGACACACTCAAGCCCAGTAATGACTGCCTACAACACACAATGATAGCAGCTCACGAATCGGCTAGGTAGGAGCCCCGACTCCAAGCCTTCAGTGGCTCCACGCACTTCCATGCCTCCAAACGCAAAACAACAGCAAAGAATACGCTTAAGGTGCAGCCTTCAACGACTCTTGAGACGGCCATCCCGATGTACAACGCAGTCGCTCAGGTCGTGGGGGCCGATGGAGGTTGTTTGCAATACGTTGGAGGTGTTGTAGCTCTCACTATCATAGTTGCTTGGTTATAGGGAAGGCCACGACTGTGTAGAATCTCTTTCTCAACAGAAGTCTATTGGCGACTGTCACATGCTGCTAGTCTCCTTTGTTGTGGACATCGAAGGAATCCAAGGTCATTGCACTGATTAGATAAGTCTGGGTTGAGTCGTTGTGTGTGCTCTTTCGGCTGCCTTCACATAGAGACCTCCTGCATCGATCTCTCCAGCTCCTCCAGCGAGTGACCCTATAGCACCGGCTTATGGCACGATCTGCATGACTAGCAAACGACTACCGCCAGCGGCTCACAACAGCTCCTCAGTCAACTAGCTCCATCCCTCGCTATGACAACAACTCATCTCTTCCGCCATTCCATGCTCCAAACGACTACAGTGGTTGGCAGAACAAGCCTCACATCCCAACTTGCGCCTCCACAGTGAGCCATAGGCATCCCAACAATCGATGGCCACGCTCTCCTCAACGAGCTTCAGACTTTAAACAAGCCCACGATCTCGGAGCTCCATGGCACTCGACGACTCATCCTCTCCACTCAAACAAATCGACACAGAGTTATTCTCTCTCTTAGATAACATCCAACCAGGGTTAGGTGCAGTTAACCCGTGGTTCAGAGGCTTGGTCATATTTTTGTCATGTGGCAGATAGACCATAACCTGGGTTAGTCCAAACTGCCCTCAGGTTTGACTGTTGGTTCAGTTACAGTTACAGGTTGGTTGAGTTACAATTTGGTCAAAGTTGTGCCATGTGGCATACTGCCATGCAGGCACAGTAATCCCTTCACAGGCACACTTTGCTTTACCATATGCACCCACAAGCCACATCATCAGTCATTTTTGAGCCATATTCTTCCACGAGCTCTATCTTTTGATGCAAATGGAATTTGGAGATGCTCCCAAAAAAAAAATCGCTCTCGCTAGCTTGTGCTCTTCGCATCTATCACATCAGTTCTAACATTTGGGATTTTCAATTTGCAGTATTTGCAGAAACCTCTTCATCGACACCACTTGTGATCCAATCGCATCCTCTCCGAACCCAACACAAACCAAATGAAGATGAAATCTATTTTGCTACTTTTTCATACCGTTTCACGTGTAGACTAGTTATAAGACTAGCTACCTTAGAGGACATAATCCACAAAAGCCAATTTGAAGCCCTGCCCAAAAATTCTCGATTAGTTCCCGAACGGTGTCAGTCCCTATGGAACCTATCATCAGCATTCATCTCACACATATCGACACCTGTTCCATTCTTTGACAGAAGGCAGATTCACTCTTGTTGAGTCACTTGGCAGTTAGGGTTCCTGGTTTAGGATTGTTGCACCTTTGCACACGCACATGACACATTGTAAAGTCACTAGTTGACTATTTTGGCATTCAGTTTTCGCACCACTTCTACAAACCTTGTAAATCCTCTGGCTATCATCGGCACTTGGTTGCTATTGTATACATTTTTAAATTCCTGGTGCACATTTCTAAATCACATGATGATGTCATATTTCTTGATCAAAGTAGCAAGGTTGATGATAACAACTATGGCAATTGGAAGTTTAAAATGCTCAACATTTTTCAACTGAAGAACTTGTGGGACATTATCACTGAAGATGAAAAGAGACCCGAGCCGACTTCGGCAACTCCTCTTATGGCAGATCAGCAAACTAGAGCTCACAAAGAAACAGAAAGAGTGGGATGCCAAGGCTCGACTTGCTTTGAATATCATCAACTTCAATGTAAAAGATATGATAATCCCTCTTCTTTGTGGGCAGACCTCGATTGTACTTGGTTGGAAAGGTACAATGCCAACATGTCATGTATTCTCTTGTTGGAGAATCAACTAAACAACTATCCAATGCTTCCAATTGAATCAAGTCCTGACTTCTTACTCAGATTGAAGGACCTTAGTGATTAGCTCACATCACTTGGACACAAGGTCAAACAAGAAAGACTAGTCCAGCTTGCCATCAATGGACTTGGATCAGATTATGGGTAGTTTGTGACTGCATTAGTCACTCGAGATGGACCTCCAACATTTCAACTCATGTCAGACATGCTCATGTAGGATCAATTGAGACGTGGTCTCAAAATAGATTCAAAGAATCAGTGACACTACCTTCACAACAAGAGGAGGTGCAAGATGGTCGTACATAAGAATTTCATATGCTCTAGTAACCAAGGCAGAGGTCATTACCAAGGCAGACGTCACCCTCTTCATCAACTCGAAGTCATGGTCCTCCCGCTCAGAGGGGAACATGGAATCCTAGAGGTACAGGTAACTCTGGAAGAGGAGGTACTCCTAGATGCGAGGGAAATTGCAACTATTGCGGCATTCCAAGCCATTGGGAACTAGAATGAAGAAAGAAACAAAGGGATTTAGGCAATGCGGGCTAGTCAAATAGGTCTCACAACCCTCATCGAGGCAACCATCTCATCAATAACAATCTGCCCACTATGCCTATGATGAAGACAACTCTCAGGACTATCAACACAAAGTTCACATATTGTAGTCTACATCTCAGATACAAAAGGATGAGGACACATGGTGGTTTGACTCTAGTGCGAGCAACCACATGACACATGAGAAAGAATGGTTCTCTGATCTCCGTCCCAACCAGAACCCAAAAGAGAATTTCATTATGGGGGATGACACACTCCACAAAATCGAAGGGATCGGCAGTATACCCTTGCACAATAATGCAAGCACCGCAGGGAGCATTGCATTCTATGTCCCACAATGGCACATAATATTCTCTCTATTGGACAGATGACTGAGAGTGATATGGAAATCGTCTTCAACAAGTATGGATGTACTGTGAGAGAGCTCAATAGTCCTGAATGCATCATTACTCAGGGTGTCAATATTGGAAGAATGTTCAAGCTTTCTTCTTTCTAATACAAAGAGCCCTAGCAACTCATCATCAGAATTAGGATGCTTATTTGAGTACATTATGGCACAAGAGGTATAGTCACCTCAACTTCAAAAGCCTTGTAGCCCTCAAAAAGACAAACATGGTACAAGGGCTTCTATAGTTGTACTTTCAAAAAAGATGTATGTGAGGCTTGTTGCATCAGTAAGCAACACAAATAGCCCTTTCCAACATCTTTAACTAAAAGTACTGATGTTCTTTAGATCATTCATGCAGATCTATGGGGTCCGACTACTATACCATCTCTTAGCAAGGCTTTGTACTTTATGAACTTCATCGATGGTTACTCACGGAAGACTTGGATCTACTTCCTGAAACATAAGTCTAATGCATTTAACACTTTCAAAGACTTCAAAGCCTTGGTAGAAAAGTAGACCAGCAAGCATCTAAAGATCCTCCCTTGTTGTGATAATGGAGCTGAATACAAGTCCACAGAGTTCAACACATTTTGTAGACAACATGGCATCACACGTCAACTCACATGCATGTATACCCCTCAACAAAATGGAGTTGATAAACAAAAGAACAAGGTGATCACATAGTCATCTAGATGCATGCTCGATGAGAAGAATGTTCGAAGATAGTATTGGGCCGAGGCATGTGATAGCTGTGTACTTGATGAATATGAGTCCCACTGCTTCATTGCAAGACATAACACCAGAAGAGGCATTCACAGTGACTAAGCCCTCTATTGGTCACTTGAGAGTGTTTGGCTCTCTTTCTTATGCTCATGGAGCCAAGGAGTTGTGCTTTGGTTGCAACGTAGAGTCAAACACAGGAGGCGTTGGGTCCTAAGAGAGTCCCAAATATAAAATGTTTGATGAATAAAGTTCACTATTTTGAGTCAATAATAGATTTCAAAATTCACAAATTTATTTGAAAATTACAGAATTGCATGTGCGACATGGCAAGGCGGAGGGGTGAGTGGGTTGGGAGGGAGGGTGGTGAAGATTAAGTATTATCGAACTGGTGACAAAAGACTGAGGGGGGAGGAGGTGTACTCAAAAAACCCTAATTTAAAAGAAAAACCCTAAAGTGCTTTAAAAAAGACTATATAAAGCACTTCAAAACCCTAAAATCCCTCATTTCTATGGCACGAGTTAAACAAACTACTAGACCCACTCGATGCCATTTAGACGCTACCCATTGTCTTCTTCACAATGCCATGGCCTCCGAACACACTGCAAGTCCTAGTGGCTAAGAGGGCAATGATCACCAAGGATTTGAAGGCGGTTCTCCTCATTAGGAGTCCAAGCAACGCGAGTCCCCACCATCCGACTCTCATGGAGGATCCCAGGGATCTCAGCACCATGAAGAATCCCAGCACGATAAAGGATCCAAGCACGATGAGGCGTCCTCTCAGTCCTTCCACACAACTAATCGTGGAAGTAGAGAGGTCTCCCGAGAGGGGCAAAATAGTCCACTCAATCCAGATCAACTACCCCTCCCTCCTCCATGGGGTCCTGGCATGGAGCATCTAGATCAACAAGGGAAGCAAGGAAGGCAAAGAGAGGAGATGGAGAGATTACAGGGGCCACAACAAGAGGAAGTATTTGGCGGGCTCGCAGATATAATGAACCTTGGCCCCAATCCTCCAACCAAGCAGACCGTACGAAAGAGCACCATCAACCCTCTGTGCCTCGAGATGATCAGATATGAGGAGCCTCTAGTAAGCTCTAGTACGAGCTGAGTAAGAGCCTCAACCTGCTGTCTCACAGCCTTGTGAAAAGAAAAAGAGACCAAGAACAAAGCACACCCCTAGGCGCAAGAGGCCACCTTGAATGACCCAGCAGACACATGAAGAGGTCTCTGAAGAGGTGGTTGCAAGGGAGGAGAGGCGAAAGAAGTTCAAAGTGGACGAGCGGCCATGGAGCCATGTCCAAAGTCCAGTGCAGGGTCCCGTAAAGTTTAAGAGGCGCAAAAAATTAGGAGTGAAGGCACTTCAGGAGATTCGTAAGTTTCAAACCACTATGGACAATCTCATTCCCTGTGTACCCTTCCAGTGTGTTGTACATGAAATAGCACAACATTACAAGAGTGATGTGCATTTCACTTCAGGCGCTATGGGTGCAATTCAGGAGGCAACGGAGTAGATGACAGTACGTCTTTTTGAAGATGAGAACTTATGTGCTATCCATGCCAAAAGAGTAACAGTGATGGACAAGGACCTTGCACTCGCCAAGCGCATCTCCTCCGATCCCTCCCTTAGGCCCTAGATGTTATTTAGGTTCATTGGTGTTACCTGAATCATTTTGTAAATCTCTTCCTTTTGAGGCCAATGAATAAAAGATATTTTTATGTTCTATTACTGTTCCCATGTTATTACACATGTAACATGATGTTTTCCATCAGTTTATGTAAGTTCAGTGTGAATTTGAGTGGTCAAATGATGTTTTTTCACCGTGCGGTAGAAGGCAAATGTGTTTGGCATCGCGCAGGGAGCCCAAAAATGGCAAAAATCGCTATGGCGCGTATGGGGCCTGTTTGAATAGCGGGCATGTATGGGGCCTGCTTGACCAAGTCAAATAGGCCCCATATGCACCATAGCGAGTTTTGCCATTTTTGGGCTCCCCGTGCGATGCCGAACACATTTGCCTTCTGCCGTGCGGTGAGATTCTTACTGGATTGCTCAAAAATGACCATTATAGCGTAAATATTTATCTAATCGCATGCTTTTGAACAAAATAGTGAATGAAAATATTAATGCCAATAATAATTAAAGTTACAAAATACAATGACAGTATAAAATAAATTTTGTAAAAGAACACAAAATGGGGCACTATATAAAAAGTATAGTTGTATTCATATAAAATAAAATTTCTATACAATAAGGCTTGAGAGCCTTTCTCTCTTCTCTAAAACACTAAGAACATTAGGCTTTGAATTCCCAAATACACTCCTAGCTCTAAACCTAGTCGATAGAGAGTCATTGCTATTGTCATTGCTGGCCAGGGACATGGCTGCTGCCGTCGATGCCATACTTTGAAAATTGGTTCCAAAGGTATTGAGGGCAGCCATGCGATTTACCAAAATGACCTTGTCAGCATTGCGATTTATGTCAGCATGACCAATCACTCTTGAAAAGGCCTTGCACTTCAGGAGGTCATCAATGCCGTGTGGAGAAAACTTTTTATGGATAACTACAAAGCGTCCTTTTGCTTGGCCAAGGTAATGTGCAAGTGAGTGATCTCGACCGAAGCTACTGCGAACAAGGCATTGTCGAGATGAGAATAGGTCGACCTCAAATGCCTCCTGTAATAGTCCAACATTACATTAGAATTCCATTAAAGCAAAAGTATACCAAGAGAGAAGAAATTCAAAGCTCATAGTTTCTTACCACTATGGAGTCATCATGCTCAATCCCTTCCTCTTTGTTAATGAGGATGGATCCAAAGGCCTCCTATTGTCTGGAGTGAGATGTGGAGGCTTCTTCTGGAACATCAGGTAGGTCGGAGTAGATTGATGTTTCCCGCTCCTCAGCTTCTTCATCTATGGGCTCTTCATTGTGGATGTTGGGCTCATCTACAAAAATAAGAGGATCGAAAAGGACAGAGGCAGGGTCAAGGCTTGAGGTCGAGGCCTCCTCTTCCATTTATCCCTCCTGGAGAAGGAAAACAAAGGTCATTTCCCAGGATAGGAACCTATTTCCTGTGTTTGCGATGACTCCACATGCTAGGAGGTCATCAATGTCCACCTCCCTAAACCCTAAGGGTGTAAGCTAGGCTCGAAAGCGATCTAAATGCTTCACGAACCTGGGTTCTTGATTGAACAAGTACTTCAAATAATCAATTGGGACCCATCTTTTTATAGACTGATCAAGTTGATATGCAAAACTCACGATGTAGTCTTGCATATACTTGATGAGGTCTTCAAAATCATCTCGGGCTCCCAAGTAGGTGCCTAGGACATCTTTACTCTTATCAAAGACTGGAAATAACTCCTCCTCTCTATCAATTAATGGAGTATGGGAGATGAAATAATGGAAGGCAGACCTAGTAGAATCCATGGTAGTTTGGTAGCTAGGAGAACTATGGCTATGATAGTGAAACTTTGAAACTAAAGTAACTTTATAAACTATATATACCCAAATGTTTTAAACATAAAAAATAAAAAGAATTGTAAAATTTTTGGGAAAACTTGACATTGACATGAAACAAAACCATTCAAAACATCAAAATTAATTGCACCACTATTAATTGAAAAATGTCAAAATCCACAATTGTTCCACCCCACATTTTTTAGACAATCTTCAATATTGCAGGAGGGATAAAAGTGGCACTATGCATGAGCTTCTCTGCACACTTTCCTACCTTTTCACCATTTAAGGTAAAGTGAAAGGACTCAACCATGCCATCCTCCTTGACCAATAGGTGTTCCTGCACGTCTCTGAGAGTCCACTGTGACATGATAGTCACATTCTTAACATCTTCCAAATGAGAACCAATACAAAAACTTACCCCTATATTATCATCATCGTTAGAGTCAAGGGGGAGCCAATTATCACCAGTTTTCTCCCAGCGCCTATATTGGAAAGCAAAATATAACATTTGGTGGGAGATGTGGTACTTGACAACCACATTGTCCTTACATACGTGGCATTGAAACAGATCACTCTTTTGTTTACCTGACCTGCTTCCCCAATTCACCCCAAGCAATTTCTCAAAGGCATTCTCATGTAGGCACTTGCATGACCACATGGTTTTTGTTCTGTGCATCTGGATATTATGAAAACAAGAAGCAAAAATGTGCAGAGGCATAAACCAAGACAACCTTACCCATTTAGAGCCAAATGTAAACTTCATGGCCATACCCACATCCTTTGCAATCTTTTCCTTGTATGATTGCATTATTCTTGAGTGCACCATGCTGCAATCCATGTCTTCAAGTTGTGGTGTTGCAATGCATTGATGATGGCCATAGCCTGATGCCATCCTTGGAGTAATGTACTTGGCATTATACCAATAGATATTTCTCTGTTTCAAAGTAGAGGACTTCTCTCCAGCATGCATTTGCCTTCCTAAATCCTCATGAATGGCAGTAAACTTACCTAAGAAGCACTTGACTGGTTTCCACTCCTCAAAGTCTGAAGGAAATACATCTACTATACACAAGTGCTATTTCAAAATACAATTTCAAACTGACTCATTACACTGGTTCTATTTCAAAATAAAATTTCAAGCTGACTCATTACACTTCAAAATCTTACACAAAATGCAGACTTACAATGCCATGGTATTGTCGATTCATTGCTTGATGGAGGAAGGCACATGTCCTTCCCCATGTAGATGTGTTGCACCTTTGCAAGCAATCCTTTCTTCCCAAGCTTGAACTTCATGATGCGACCCTTCCATTCATGCAAAAGATCACCTCTTTTGCTCTTGGGAAGCTTATGTGGATCCTTGGCAGATCCTCTCATGACTATCCAATCATTCAAGCTATAGGTGCAAAAGGCACCCATTGACCCAGTGCATTTTTGCTCCTGTGGGACACAGAGTACATGTATGGTCTCCTCACCATGCTTGTACAGAGGTCACAACAGCAATAGTGGACTAGAAAGTGTAGCTTGGAGGGAGAGAGAAACTCCGATAGAGGGAGTGAGAGAGAGAGAAGGTATAGACGGTGCAACTGAAGCTTGAGAGAAGCTCCAAGAGGTGCTATAGCTAGGAATGGAGAGAGAAAGAGTAGAGGGGGATGAGCAACTACTCCAGGAGATATTGTAGCTAGGAATGGAGGGAGAAAGAGCAGAGGGGGATGAGTAGCCACTACAAGAGGTACTGTAGCTAGGAATGGAGGAAGAAAGAGCAGAGGGGGATGAGCAGCTGCTATTGTAGGAGGTGCTATAGTTAGGAGTGGAGAGAGAATGAGCAACTGCTACAGGAGGTGCTGGAGAGGGAGAAACACAGTGGACCAGCAGGAGGGGGGGAAGAGAAGATGCTAAATGCATTCCCACATTTGAAAAATGGAGGGAGAATAGAGCTGGACTAGAGAAGAGGAGGGGGCAGGCTTGTAACAAGTTGAGAGGGGGAAAATTTTGCTCAGAAAGGCCCACCACCTCTTGAATGACTTGTAGGTTTGTTTGGGGGAGGTGCATATGGGAGAAGGGTCAAGCATGGGTTAAGGGGGGGGGATGGTTTGAGTGGTCCCCGGTGTAAGAGGAGTAGGCAATAGGGGCTGTTTGCAAGTCTACCCACCCTCCACCTCAACATGGCATTGCCCCACAAAAAGGAGCACTCCCATTGGTACACCTCAAATACCTCACTAATCCCTTGAAATTAGAAAACACTAATTGGGGACCCTTTGGAGACCCCAATTCTCCCCTAATGTTCACAGGAAGCATGGGCCAATCTTAAAAGCAGGCTTTTTGTAAATGCTACATGCCCATATCAAGCATTTGCTTCAGCTGCTTATCCATATGAGGCTATGGCACACGAGCTAAAGGATCTCAAGGCAAGAGTGAAGGCGGGAATTAAAAGACAAATGCCAATTGAGTAGAAATTTTCCATACTAGGAGAACAACCTGCTGACACCTCAGAAACTCCTACAATGCATACATAAGAGGTTAATTAGTACATTGCCCAGGTAGAAACAAAGATGCCTGCATTATTTGCAAATGCTGATGCTATGAGTAGCCCAACTCAATCCTGGTGTGCTAGTCCACCTAAGACTACAGAAGTAGCAAAATATATAGCAGATGCAGATCAGCATGACACATAGGAAGACCAGCCCACATCTGACCCTATTGTTAGTCAAAGTACAGAAATTGACCTGGTAGTGACACACATGGAAGATATGGGAGTCAGGGAGGAAGGGAGGTCACCATTAGCTCCTAACCCACTAGGGTTGCCCGAGTCTATGTGAGAGAGATGATCAACTACAACATGATGTCGGCCTAGATGGACAAGGATCTCAAAGTCAAATTCTTGGAATAAGAGTAGCCACTATTGAACCTAACCATAGACCTAAGTCTTGTTGAGGAGGTATTTAAGAGGTTGATGATCGGTGATGACAATGAAGGGTGTGGCCAAGAGGTAATGATCAAACTTTTGAAGGGCAAAGATGATGGACAGTCCTTTGCGCTCAGTTGTAGAATAGTTCCTACTAAACAAAACACGAAAGGAGATAAGAACGACACAAACTAAGAACCAAGTTCCTAAAAGCACAGGCATCTTAACGACCCATCAAGAACACCAATTAACACCACTTTAATAAGGAGCCCCACACAGAAAGAGACGACCAACCCACACTAAAAATTTTAATAATAATAATAATTTTTAGGAAAAGATTTGGTTTTTCAATCCATGCTTAATATAGGCTAGAAGAACTTTTTAAAGGACTTTCCATAAGGATTCAAGCTTTTGAATAACCAAGGCTAAAAGCTCATATCACAGGAAAAAGGCAGTCAAAAAGAGAATAAAAAGGACCAAAGAGAGAGACCTCTTATTCTTTTTAAGCTAACAAAGAATGGAGCAACTTGAACGAAAAAGCAGGCCAACCAGGAAAAGAAACCAACTAAACAAAACATGAAAGGAGATAATAATGACACAAACTAAGAACCAAGTTCCTAAAAACATAGGCATCCTAACGACCCATCAAGAACACTAATTAACACCACTTTAACAAGGCTAAGAAGAGCCCCACACAGAAAGAGACGACCAACCCACACTAAAAATTTTAATAATAATAATAATAATAATACATAAAAATTATAATTAGTGAAATAAAACAACCAACACAACAATTCAAACTTAATAAACCTCTAGAAGGGAGACTCAAAGCCACACACCAAGGTCACATAGAAAATCTTAAGCTAAGAAAAAAGGTTCACCCACTCAATATAAACCATTTAATTACCAAAGAGAAACAAGCACAACCAATCAACAACTCTCACTCACAGACCTCAAGAATCACACAAACATGACCTTCTAGGCTAATCAACTCTCGTTTAAAACAACACACACTTCTTAAAAAATCTTCAATCACAACTAAACTCAACGAAATAATTGCTCCTCACACAAAAATTAAAAATTAAAAAGCTCAAGAGGACCCTAGAGAAAACTAACTACACAAAGCACTGCCAAGACCAACTGATAAACTTAAAAGAGCAATAAAATTACAATTACAATTTAAATCTAACTACAACATCCAAGACCACAAAAGACTCTCTCTCTCCCTATCCCACTCTAAAACTTTCTTTTTTCTACCTCTACAACTTTTTTCTAAACACACTAAACAATCAAAGAAAATATGAAAAAAGTAAAACATTAGAGAACAAGAGACTCAGAACTAAGCCAATAGACGAGGTGAAACCTACCTTATAAGACCTGGTCTACAACACAACCCTCCAAATGATGAACGACCCCATACAAACAACTCAACTATAAGTGACCAATGACGAATGATGACAGAAGAACCACACAATGAAAATTGATCAACGAGAAACATTACAAATCCATAGGATGATCTAACCAACGACAAAGACATAATGAAACTTGATAAAAGTGGCAATCGTACATAGACCCAACGATGACAAGAGCTCACCTGAGCATAAAACTCACACCAGGAGAAGCTTACCATGCACCGACGTAAAAAAAAATTCAGTCTTTTTCTGAGGCCCACAACCGGACGAGATTCGACGACTCTTTTCAGCACCATGTGTCTTTGATTGAGCCTGCACTTTTAGACCTTAAGTGCATGGGATCAAAGCCAAAAAAAAGGCTGAAATGAAAAAAGTTTGAAAGAATCATGGCACTGAGAATAAGATGAGCACTCCAGCAAAGATCCCATCCCAAGAACCTCGACGAGAATACACAACTCAGGAACTAGGAGGAAAACAACGAGGAACCGAGGGGAAGGACCAGCTAACCCCACTGTCGGGAAGGAGGCTCAAACGCAGAGATGAGGCTAACGGCCCAAAAGTGCACTCAGAACCAGGGAAAATGAACACGTGCCAATCCCTCCCAACCATGAAGGCATGCAAAGTGAGAAAATAAAGAAGCCAGCACCCTCAAAAACCTACAAGCAGAACTTGAACTTCATGAACGGAAGGCAAAACCAAGCTTCGAACATGGCTGATCTCTCATCCACCCCAGAGAGACCACCCCAGAGAGACCTTTGGGCCCAACTTGAAGACAGACCCGATAGTATCACGCCCTTCCTTACCAAAAAGAGAACTCTATCTGCGTGCATGCAGCGTGCCACCTCATGCACTAAGGGCCTGGGAGAACACCTCCAACTAAGAAGACCAAGCACGAAAATCACAACTGTAGCTACGACCTCCAGCAATAGGCAAGGAACCCACAGCTAGAAGTCTATCCAAACACTACCTAAACATCTACGAAGACTCATAGAGAGAACACGCCTCTTCACCTACATTAGGAAGAAGACCTAACTCACGGCCGCTCGAGACAACCAACAGAGAGAACACAAGAAAGATGCAAGGAGCAACCTAGCATCCAAGAGGAGGGAAAGGATGAAGCACCAAAGGACAAAGATGGCAAAAGAGGGAGAACATGACACTACCTCATCAAAAACACAAAGGACAAACAACTTCAAGCCGCCGACATGCAATAACGATCAGCTACCTCCTAAACCACACCCGGACAGAATTAAGACTCAAGTGAAGCAACTCACGACCAAGACGCAAAACAATTACCAATAACCAAAACATAAAAAGGTAATTACTTATAGTAATGATAAAATACTCGAAGAAGACAACAAATAACCTTGCAACGACCAAATAATCGAAATTACTAACAACCCTTAAACAATACACCTATTAAAATCACAAAGACCTATATACCTATAGCATCAAGCCAAGCCCCACGCTCAAACGCCCTAGAAAATTTAAAAGAGTGGCTTAAAGATTTGAGAAAAACAAAGACTTCTCTTAACTACACCCAAAAATAAAGAGCTACCCACCATGAACCAAAGAAAACAATACACATAAGATGAAATCTCAACACTCTTTGAAAATAAAATTAACACATTAATAGATTAACTCCTTTTAAAATACAATCCTCTATAAAATTACAAAACCCTTTTGAAACGAAGGAACCAAAAACGAGTCGCAAAGCCTAAGACCCATAAAAACTAACCTCATCAATACCCTCATACCTATCTAAGAACTACCTAAAACAAAGAACTCTACCAACAAACACAAACACTCAAAAAATACCAAACAAACCAACCCGCCAAAGAGCAAAACACTCCTACACCACCTTAACCTCAAAGAGATTAAAGGGTCAAACCATGAACAAGACCGTCACCAAAATGAAAAGACCTCAACCGAACTAAGGCAAGAAATCTATCAACTAAAACAAAGAAAGAGCACACCACCCCCTTGAACACACCGGAAAATAGGGAGCAATCAAAGAAAAAAGAGAGAGAAAGATTGCCTTCATTGATTCGGGGGCTAATGAGAATTTTCTACTAATAAATATTGTGGATTCCAAACGATTGTCGACCATTGCTATCATATGAAAATTATCCAAATCGTAGATGATGTGCCAAAATTAGAATATTAGAATAAGAAAAAACTCTCATAAGGTCGAGTCTTAATCATCACACCCTATGGCACACACTTGGACTTGTTCTTTTCTCAATGCATTGTAACCTCCAATACTTTTCTACATACCATTTTGTAGTTAGTATTGTATCTTAGTATGTCATTTTAAATTTGAATTTGTGTGTGTGTGTGTGTGCGTGTGTGTGTGTGTACCTGCCATCCGTACCTCAAACCAGTTTGTCTCAAATATTATTTATGATAGGTGTCATTCTTGGCTACCTAATCTGTGGGTAGCCTTATGAAAACCTTTTTTGCTTCCCTAGTAAGGTCCCTGATTTTTGTAGGTCATATTTAGCATTGTCACTATTTTTTCCAATTGATGTATTTGGAATCCATTTGTGTGGAATTGTTTTAATATAAAGCAAAATTTTAAAACCGTATCTCTTTCATCATTACCGATGTATGGAAGTAATTGAAATTAAGATATTAGGACTTCAAATGCATATGATCCAGGTCGATTTGATTGTTTCCATATGCTTTTCAATATCATGAACGGTAAATTGTCTCTTTTTTTACATACTTAGTGATATAGTAAGTTTCAAAGCATACTTAACAAGATACTTATTTTTGTATTTAAGAATGCTTTTCAAGTTTTGAATATTTTTCCATTCTTGATTTGGCCAAAGATTATTGTTTCTATATTAATATCCATAAACTTCGTTGGATATATCTAGAAGGTATTATCAAAGGATAAGTCTGTGGACTTATTTAGAAAAACCATTGCATTTGTTTTATTGATCAACCTTATATCATCAATGAATCTAAATGAATGTTGGAATAGATTCCTCCAAACCCCACCTTCCAATCCTCATCATACTTTCCAAGAAATTAAATTCAAAGGATATGAGGTAGAGGATACACCATATTGGTGATCTCTTGTTTCCATACTTTATCTACCACATGAATGAGCATGTTTTCAGTGAGTCAATTCATTATAATTATTATGTGATATAGATCAGACCTTAACCCCATATTGGTGATCTCTTGTTTCCATACTTTATCTACCACATGAATGAACATGTTTTCAGTGAGTCAATTCATTATAATTATTATGTCATATAGATTAGACCTTAACCCCTTTATCAATTTTGTTTCCTTCTCTATGTCCTTTGGCAAAAGAATGTAAAATTCGATTAGGCTTTAATGGAGAGCTATAGAGGTGGATGATAATGGAGACAATGGATGATATTCTCTCTTTCTTCTTGGGTGAGAACCACCATCACAATTAAGCTATGCTTGCTTATTGGGCATATTGATGTGTCTCCAAAGATCATATCTTTCCTTGAGAATGAATAAGGTATATCTTTTATTCCATGTATTTTGAAAAACCTCTTTATTAATTGAGGAGACGACATCATGAAAAGTTCTTGATGTTTTTCATCTTGAACAACAAATTCCTCAATTTAATTTTCAATTTGCACCATCTTTAAGACCAAAGCTTTTTGGCCTGTGCAATTTATTAGCCCTAAGTTGCACCAATCTTCTACTGCTAGTTGATCTAGTATTAGCAGTGGAGAATCGGGGTCATTTTTGCATGTCTCTAATTCTATCTTTTGGACATTTTTGTGAATCTCTAAGTCTATTATGATGACTATGAATGAATGGGTAGTAGGGGAAGGGATATGTAAAAGTGTACCCCAAAGACATCAAGTTCACATGCCAACCATCACATTGTAACCATGTGCAATTTATTTAGTTTCATGGTTTGATTATGATTTTCTCAAAAAAAAACATTTGTCTTACTGGCCGTTAGAGGATATCTCTATGAGGACCGTAAGCTTTCTGTGTGTCTTTTGTGGGCACAATTAAGAGGAGTCTTTGTCTTTTTCAAATCCTTAAGCCACTCTTTTAAATTTTCTAGGGCGTTCTCCCTCCTCCCTCCCTCCTCCCCACCTCCCTCTTCCTCCTCCCTCCCTCCCTCCCTCCTCCCTCCTCCCTCCTCCTCCTCCGTAGGCCCCTCCTCCCTCCTCCCTCCCTCCTCCCTCTCCTCGTCCTCCTCCCTCCCTCTATCCCTCCCCCTCCCTCCTCCTCCACACTAGTTCTTCCTCCCACCTCCCTCCTCTACCATGCCTGCTCCTCCTTGTAGGATCCCATAGGATAGAATAGATGCATCTTGCAAGAGGTGTGAGAGCACAATGAAAGAAAGATGGTAGATCTCTATTATGATTGTGAGAGAGAGGACTCTCTAAGCAAGGGTCAAGGCATAGTCAAAAGAACAAGAGGCCACAATGAGTGCTAGAAAAAAAAAATTCCCAACCAATAAAATTAAGGACAATCTCCAAGTCAGGCGGTTAAAATTTTAGTCGGTTTTTTTCAAATTTAGCCAGTGCAAAATACACTAAAGAGCAAGGCAATTTTTTCTAGGACTGCAACATAAGAGGGCAATGGGATAGAGAACATCTAGTCCTACTCCACCGTCTACAAATTGGACACGGAATCCTATGTCGGTACTAGGGTTTGGGCATATACGTCATCAAAACCTGAAAATGAAATTGATGTCCAATCCTTCAAAATCTGATGTTACTGGTTGATGGTACTAGTCTGGGAGTCTTAGAATCAAACCAAAGCTGAAGGTTAGCATCCAGAGGCCAGCTACCATTGGCATTCTCTACTCTCATGCTAATGGTGTAGCTATCCCCATCCACAAGTGATCCAACAAAAGACGTAAGCTCCACATCGTAAGTAGTAAGATCCTAAGCACCAATTGCTGCAACAAGCCACAAGAAGAGGGGATTGATTCGTCCTGTATATAATACTGGACATTCTTAGATGTATGTAAAGTGATAGTCAACTATGATAGAATTTATTTGGTCGTTGACGGTGATTAAACATTACATTCTATGGACACTAGTCATAGTATATTGTTCCACTTTGTAGTTATCCAAGTTCAATTATAACTGTGCCATGTTAAACCTCAAGAGAGCTCACAGACCTTCAGCAAGCATCACTGTTCTAGGAAATGCCATTATCACTCAATAGATCACTATAGATGACATCCCATTTCAATACATACACCCAATAGTCAATGCATGTAGATGAAATAACATTTACCATATGACCCAAATGACTCAAGCAATTTCAAATAAGGAATGAAAATTAGTAAAATACATTTTAAATAATATAAACGAGCTAGGCACTGAAGGTGATAGCAACAATTCACAAGAATACCTACAACTCCTCCGACACACTATAGCTTGAGGAGACGAGGACTTAACAGCGAATAGAGCAGCATACAGGACTATCTACACGTAAAATAGAGAAAAGAAAGGTACATATGTCATCTAATATTCCCTTGACCATTCACTCAACCATGAGTTACAATAATATAATGCTACAAGCCATTCTACTTATTATGAGTTATTGACATACAACTTGAAGTACCACTGTAAGAAAGGACAAACAAAAGCTATTGCACTCTCTTGATACATAAAAATGTCAAGTAAATATCATACAACCTTGGCCTTCCAGAAAATATCCAAACCATCCTCTATGCGGGATGTGGTTGATTTCCTTGAATAGATCAAGGTATAAATCATCAGAGAAGAAAACCATCATAAGTTTCCAATGACAATAAAAATTTCATTTTAGTTTCTCACCCTTCAAAGCGACATTTTGAAATTTGGACTTTAGGTAGAACAAATATACACATTAGCAAACCACCCAGCACCTAAAACCTTCACCGTAGGACACATGAATATAGTCCTATTCAGCATTTGCTAAATCAATATAGAGAATCCAAGAATATGCACATATTCAAAGTGTACAAGCACAATAAATAGTGCTGTTTCTAGCCCCAGAATAGTAGCTACTAAGCACTGCCATCAGCACCCAACAATAGGTGCAGGCCATTGTAAGAACTGTCATGTGCATGGATTGGTATCTAACGTGTTCTAGGTACACAAGACTAGCTCAGGTAGCCTAGGGAGGCTTAGAGCTAGGCAAGCTTGATTCTCTGGTTGAGTGGCAAGGATACGAACCAATTAGAGGTCTTCGCTATTTTTGGCACTTGGGGCCCGAGTATATATAAGGGGCTAGGTCTAATCATGGATTGTGTCGCGGACGTGCGCCTGCTTCACAGTGCCACCTAGTGGTATGGGACACCAAGCTAGTTAGGATTTGGTTGGGAGTTTGTGCCCGTAGCTCAGCTCGTGGCTCGAAGGGGACATCTCCTGATTTAGGATCACATCTCGTAGATATCATGGTTGGGTGGTGAGTAGCCTACTCAGTTTCCTCACGTTTGGTGTGTTCTTGTGTTTGCTTGCAGAGTTTGCTTGCAGATCAGAGGTTTCAGGAATGCTGGGGTCGTGTCAGTTGGTATCAGAGCCAACTCCTAAGGTAGGAACTTCTGTTGCGAGAATTTTGGACGGATTTTTCTCCAGGCATGCCCCAATTTCGAAATTTATGTTCATGCCTTGCAAGTGTTTGTTGGTTCATCAGTTAAGGGAAGTGGTATTGGATTCGGATAGAAGGAAGGAGAGGGAGAGTGAAGGGTGATTTCGTTGCAAGATGTGATGGGTTGAGAGAGTGGGAGAGAGGTATAGTTAGGATGAAGTAGTGAGGTCCGGGTAGAGGTGTTAGAAGGGAGTCAAGAGAGAGCGTAGAGTTGGGGCAAACGAAGGGGGATCATGTGCGTCGACTGGCTGCTCACGGGTTGTGATGGCAGGTAGAAGGGGAGCACAAGAAGGTGCGCAGCAGGATAGGGCAAGATCGCAATCTAGGCCAGTTGCCTTTCGGGGGGGCCTGGAGGCTTAAAAAAGCACTACCCCTCTGTTTTTGGAGAGTGAGCTTTTGGAAAAGCAGGGCTTTACTAAAAGCGTGCTCTCCCGCTATCAGTTCAGCCAATTTGCCTTCTCCCATAGCCTATAAATTGCGTAGAATTCCAGCCCCTCTATGCCTTCATGCTTGGGAGCTAGAACACCTATACGGCCTGCTGCACCACCTCATACAGATAGCCAGGAGTGGCGTCCCAGGTTCAAGAATTGGAGCTGAATAATCAGCTCAACTCAACCCAGCCTACCTTCTTCATCAACCAGCTTTCCCTTCTTCCATCGTCTCCTTCCTGGCCAGCTTTCACTTCGTCTCTACCTTCTAGCTCCGAGGCCACCCGCTTGCTTCTCTTCTCTAGCCTATCTTCTTTTCAGATCAGATTTCATTCATGGCTAATTCTATAGACCCCGAGCTTGCGATGGGAGACCAGGATATGAGCTACCATGCGTAGGATGGCCAGGGTCTCTACGATGATTTGATTATGAAGATAGCCTTCAGTGAATTCACCACTGCTCTCGATCAAAAGTTTGAGCAGGTTAACATGAATCAAATGGGGTTGACACAGCAACTCCAAGGGATTCAATCTACACACACTTTTGACTAGCACTATTTAGGCGCTCACGCATGTGGATATGCCTTGGCTTCAGTGTTAGGTTTGAACATCACTCCAGATCCTTTTCCCGGAGATCAGAAGTCTCGTACCAAGGAGGTTATTGACACTTGGTTGCACAAGTGGCAAGTACACTTCCAATTTCACAATTACCCGAATGACAAGAAAATACAGCTTGCAGTAGGGTATATGTCAAGAAAGGCTTTATTATGGTGGAAGGAACTCCGACCCAAGCCTGTAACATGGATAGAATTCAAAGGGGTCTTCTAGAAAGAGTTTCTGAAGGAGGAGGAAGATTATGATATCGTAGGCAAGCTCAAAGCCCTCATGTCCAAGCTGAATCTAACTTTTGAGGTTTATCTTCAGAGGTTTCGGGATTTGCAGACCAAAGCTACAAAGATGGATCCAATGATCTTGTTAGGTTTCTTTGTGGATGGTTTGCTTGACTCGTATAAGCTACAAATCAAGAATAACAAGTGTATCACTTTGCAAGAGGCCATGAATTATGCGTGCATCTATGATGATACCATGGCTAGCGCAAAGGAAACCATCGTTGCCGACACGGGCAGGAAGAACAAGAGGAAGAACAAGAGTCTACCACTGGTACTGGGGAGTCGAAGTCTATAGACAATGCCTCCAAGAAACATTCGACTCAGGCGAAGAATGGTCGTGCCCATTTCCTTCATACATTGAAGCTAAAGAAAGAAGGACGTTGCTTCATATGCGAGGAGCGGGGCCACACTAGGAATGATTGTCCTAAGCGCAAGAACTAGATGCAAGCGCCGGGACTAAAGCTCCATGCGGGTCCAAGTACCAAAGCTAACGGAGCTAATCAAGTTTCGATGACATGTATTTCTATAAATGTCATTACATGCTCACTCTCTTGTAATTGCACTTTTAATAATTCGTTATTTGATTCCCATGATCTTTTTCGAGTTTATGGAGAAGTTAGGGACCAAAGAGTTCACATTCTCTTTGACCCGGGCAACTCTCACAACTTTGTTAATTACAAACTTGTGCAGAAGATGGGGATGTCCACAATACCTAGCGATTACACCTATGAGGTGCAGCTTGCAACTGGGAAGCAGTTTTGGGATCGCAAGATTGACGCACTTTCTATCCGGATTCAAGACTACATAGCTACTCTTACGTGCTCCTATGTCATGCACTTGGAGCATGTGGACTTGTTAATTGGAATAGAGTGGTTTAAAACCCACGATATTCGGATTGGATGGAAAGAGCATACACTTTCTTTTTTGGATAAGGACACCCAATTTTGTATTCAGTATGATAATATTTCCTCTTCTCAAGGACCTATTGTATCTGCAATGCAGCTTCGGAATATAATAAGCATTGCCCATTATGATGTGTATCATTGTGTTTTGATTCCGCTTTCTTCATTTGTTGTCTCTATTAATAACAAAAATGATTTAAGCGTGTTTGAACAGCGTGTTTGAACACCGTGAATTGAGAACGTTGTTGGATGATTTCATGGATGTATTCGCTGCTCAACTGTCGAAAGGTTTACCTCTAGAACAGGAAGTAGACCATCACATAAATTTAGTACCTGGGGCTCAACCTATTAGTGTTCCACCTTTTAGGATGAGCTAGCTTGAGGAGGATGAGTTAACTTCACAAGATGAGTTAACTTCACAGCTACAAGATTATTTGAATATGGGGCTATATGCGATCGCCCAAGTAAATCACCTTGGGAAGCACCTGTCCTCTTAAGAAAGAAGAAACATAATTCGTGGAGAATGTGTATAGATTATAAACGATTGAATAAAGTGACAATTAAGAATCGATACCTTCTTCCTTGTTCCGATGATTTGATAGACTATTTAGCCGGAGCGAAGTATTTCACTAAGATTGATTTGCGTACAGATTATCACCAAATCCATATCTATGCTAAACACGTAGATAGAACCGCATTCCGAACTAGGTATGGCCACTACGAGTTTCTTGTATTGGTTTGACCAATGCTCCTGTCACCTTCCAACAAATGATGAGCGATTTGTTTCGAGATTTTTTGGGCAAATTCGTAATGTGTTCTTAGATGACATCTTGGTATATAGCCAAACGCTAGAGTTTCACATTGGACACCTCTGGATTTGTCTTAGTTATTCTAATACATCATAAGCTCTATGCCAAGATGAGTAAATGTGACTTCTTTGTGAAGGAGATCATTTACTTAGGACACAAGATTTCTACTGAAGGTATTAGCATTGATTTGGATCATATCCAAAAGGTTTTGGAATGGCCTATCCCTCAGACTGTGAAACAACTTTGTTCTTTCCTAAGATTCACGGTTCTTCTACGGAAGTCTATGCGTGATTATTCACACATCACGGCACCCCTTATAAACATATTGAAAGGTCGTGGACGCAGGTCTACCCAGCTGATCTCTTGGAATGATGCATTGAACAAGGCTCTTGAAACCTTGAAGTTAACTATCAAGGAAGCACCCGTTCTTGCATTACCTGATCCTACCTGACCTTATGCTTTAGAGGCCGATGCGAGTGATTTTGTGATTGGGGTAGCTTTATTCCAAGAGGGTAGACCTGTAGCTTTTGAGAGTAAGAAGCTAGACAACACCCAAAATCGTTGGCCCACACTAGAAAAAGAACTCTATGCGGTTGTGTATGCTCTGAAGGTTTGGAGACACTACTTGTATGGTTCGAAATTCCTTGTATTGACCAATCACCAATCAATCAAGTATGTGTGTGATAGGTGAATTGAGGGGACGAAAGGCTAGGTGGGCATAATTAATGCAAGATTTTGATTTTGAAATACGTTATTGAAAGGGTTCGCTAAATAGTGTGGCGGATGCCTTAAGTCGAGTCAAGTTTGTAAATGCTATGTCATTTACAAAAAATCCTCAAACCTATTTTAATCCTTGAGAGTGCTTTGCGCAACTGAGTCATTTTAGTTCTTATTGGCAGAAAGTCTAGGATGGGAGCTCCATGGTTGACCAGGACTCAGGGATTGTGCCACCTATGGTATAGGTGGCAGGAGGTCAATGGATGATTAGGAACGGCTTATATGTGTACCAGATGTTTCGAATCTTCGATCCAAGGTTGTATGGGAGTGTCATAATGCTCCTAGTGTTGGACATCCACGTATACATCAGATTGTGTCTCTTGTGAAGCATACCTTTTATTGGCCTAAGATGCGTGCATTTATTGAAAACTGTGATAGGTTGTCGAGTTTGTTAGGTTACTAAGGTAGAACGCCTTAGAAGCGCAGGTTTATTATAGCCATTGCAAATCCCGGGTAATAAATGAGAAAGTATTTCCAAGAACGTGCAAGGGTCATGACTCCATTTGAATCATAGTGGACCGTTTGACAAAAATGGCTAGATTCTTACCTACTACAACAACCATCTCAATTGTTCAGCTGGCTCACGAGTTTGTGAACCACTTGTTTAAGCTGTATGGTTTGCCATCTGACATAGTCAATGACAGAGACTCGAAGTTTACAAGTAATTTTTGGACACTTGTTTTTTAGAAGTTGGAAACTACTCTAAGTATGAGTTCCTCAGATCATGCACAATTTGATGACAGTACAGAGAAGGTCAAGCAATTGGTTAAAGATATGCTTCAGGCATATGTTTCTAAGAGACAATCTTCATGGGAAGATTATCTACCTATGATAGAATTTGCTTATAACAATGCAAAGCATTCGAGTATTGGTTACAGTCCTTTTATGCTTATGTACAGGTTTCAACCTAAGTCACCAGTTATGGTTGGGTTAAAGGGAATCCAAAATGATGCTGCAAAGACATTCTTGCAAGACATGCAAGAAATGTTGCAATTTGCCAAGGAGTCTATTAGAAGTGCCCAAGATCGAGACATATTTATTAGAAGTGCCCAAGATCGGGACATATTTTATGCTAATAGACATCCTTCACCTAGAGAGTTCTTTGAAGGAACGATGGTATATTTGCATATTTCCAAGAAATCCAAGAGCCCAAGTACTGGTTCGGTTTCAAAGTTATCCCCCAGATACAGTGGTCCATTCAAGGTTATTAAAAGAATTGGACCAATTGCATATAAACTAGAATTTCCTCCTGATGCTAAAGTACATCCAGTGTTTCATGTCAATAGACTGAAAGAGTTACTGGGTGCGGATAATCAACTTGTTTCTCCTCAAGAAATAATATAAGTTACAGATTTGACTTTTATTCCATACGAGCCTAAGAGTATTCTTGAATTTCATGAATGACAGATTCGTAATGTAACTATCATGAAATACAAGATCAAGTGAAAGGATTGTGTTGAGGAGGATGCAACATGGGAGATATTACAGAACCTCCAAAGGACATTCCTGAGTTTTATAGCTAACTTAAGAGTGAGTTCTTAGAGGAGGGGAAGTATGTCATGTGCACGGATTGGTATCTGACGTGTACTGGGTATACAAGACTAGCTCAGGTAGCTTGGGGAGGCTTAGAGCTAGGCAGGCTTGATTCTCGAGTTGAGTGGCAAGGGTACGAACCAATTAGAGGTCTTCACTATTTTTGGCGCTTGGGACCCGAGTCTATGTAAGGGGCCCAAAAGTTCAGTTCTCAAGGAGCCAATGGAGCAAGTCTCGTTCCAAGGTGCTAGGTCTGATCCTGGATTGAGTTGCGGACGTGCGCTCGCATCATAGCGTAGCCCAAGACCCAACAGCAGATCCCAAGCTTCACAGCGCCACCTAGTGGTATGGGACATCAGACTGGTTAAGATCTAGTTGGAAGTTCGTGCTCGTAGCTCACCTCGTGGCTCGGAGGAGACATCTCCTGATTCGCGATCGCATCCAGTAAATGTCATGATTGGGTGTGTTCTTGTGTTTGCTTGCAAAATCAGAGGTTCCAAGAGTGCTAGGGTCGTGTCAAGAACATACTCTCACATGGGCACGAAGGGTCTAGATGACTACTAAGTGAGACTTAACACCCATGACTGTCCACATAGATTTGTAGTTAAGAATCTGCAACAAATTTCCACAAACCCTAAAAACAGTAGCATAACCTTGACTAGGAGTGGACCATGATCTTAATCAAAACAAATCACAAAAACAAGCGAGGTGAAGCTTGTCAAGTTGATGATGAATGTGAGCTTCTCTTAGATTGTTCTATTTAGAAGACGACGAAGAGAATAGATATAAGAGCCCAATAGCTCTACATAAGTTTGGATCTGAGTAAATGGTCTCGTCTCATTCTCTTTACAGTCTTATGTACAGTCAAAGCTGAAGGTGGTCTATCCGAGTCGAGACAACTTTCCAAGAGACTGAAATATTCTCTTTAAAAGTACATGTCCATATCGACAATTCAAACATTGAAAAGCAGAGCCATTCTTTTATTGCACATAAAAGAGGGTAAGGAACCATAATATGTCAGCCCCTGCCTGTCAGGGTAAGAAACAAGGAAGGAGCCAACGCTCCAGCTTCTTCATAAAGCTTTTGTTTTCTTGAGCATATGAAGGTCTCACCAGGTAGAGTTCGGAAGATGGCAAGTTTACGCTTTTCATCATGTGCGTCTAGCAACCACCAGAGAACATCAGTCTGGGCATTTAAATGTTACAGGATAGATAAATTACGTCCAACAATATGCTATAATTTTTGGTATTCATTGATCTTTCATAACACCCCTGCGTGCTACCGAAATCGTAATTTTGTTCTAAAGCTTCTATTCCAGCAGTGACTGCTTCCAACAATAGTCATACTGCTATGAACAGCTTGTGTATCAAGGATAAGAACGTTGAAGACAGAAACTGTAGAACTCTGCTCGTTGAAGGAGTGCGTAAGATTACTCTCTTCAATAAAAGAGCTCTTGAGCCTGGAATACACTTGGCTATACAAGTCGAGAGGGAAAAAGCTAGATGTTTCTTGAGAAAACACTACTTTTGGCAATCACATCTCCTTTTAATGGGGTGACTTGAGACACGATCTGTATGTTGGAACCATTTTGAAAGACAAGCACATGATCGAATACAAAAGAATAGGAGGCTGTGGCAAATATGTTCCCCACAACGAGCAAACTATATAACCTGAAAATGAAATTGATTGCTTGGCTGCGGTATGAAAAGTGCCGTCCAATCCCTCAAAATCTGATGTCAGTTCAGAGAAGATAGTAGGCTCATGATAAGTAGACCGTAGTATAAATATAAGCTCTCACACATAGAAATCCACACACCCACACATACTTGAGCATCTATTAATACAAAGCTCTTGGTGCTAAATTTCTGTCGGCACTCCGGAGGTGAAGGGAAGACTCAGCTGTGACAAAGGCTAGCACTAAAGGAGAAGGCTAATCAAAACATAGTCCACATTCTCTTCATTCAAGCTATAACTGCTTGTGAAGACTATAAGATTTCATTTTAGTCTCTCCCAAACGAGCACCATCTAGCTCACCAGGCAATGCAACACTTAAGATAGATAGAATTTATCGCTACGTCAGCTGGCCGCAACATGTATGAAAACTTCACAAGGTGAAATTCTGCCACAAGAAGGCCTACAACTCCAGTGTTAATTGTTCGACACTCTAGAGCTTGAGGAGAAGAGAACTAACAGCAAAAATAGAGTAGCATACAAGACTATCTAAATGTAAAATAGAGTAAAGAAAGTTACTACAACATAGTTACACAACTACAACATAGTCACACACAGGGAATTGACTCTCGTGGACGAAGATAGAGCTACATGTGAAGATACGACCCAAAAGTAGAACATAAGGTTAAGCAAAATGATCAGCTTTACACAAAGCCCATGGCCACCTGTCCACCTGCCCACCCAGCTTCATGTGGGTATTCACATAGACATCATCGCTCCACCACGAGTTATACTACAATCCATTCAGCTCATTACAAGCTTGAGCACACCATTGACATACACCTTCAAGTACCAATGTAAGAAGGACAAACAAAAGCTGCTGCAGTCTCTTGACACACAAAAATGTCAAGTAGATAACAAGACAGCCTTGGCATTCTTGCAAACTAAGCTGGTCAAAGAGAAGATTGACAAGTTATTAAGAGTTGGTTTCATATATCCCCTAACACATGTCACTTGGTTATCTCCTATGGCCATTGTTCCAAAGAAAAATAAAAAATTGAGAATTTGTGGACTATAGAAAGTTAAATGCAGCTACCATCATTGATCCATTCCCACTACCATTTTGTGATTCATTACTTGATGTTGTAGTTGGACTTGAAATTTACGGTTTTTTGGATGGTTTCAATGGGTATAACCAAATCAGAATGGCTCCAGTAGACAGAGATAAAACTGCTTTTGTCACAGAATGGGGTGTGTTTGCATCAAATCTGATGACTTTTGGATTGAAGAATGCCCTACCTACTTTTTAAAAATATATACAAGAGGTATTTGTAGAGTACCTCACATCCTTTATGAAGGTATTTTTGGATGATTTCTCAGTTTTTGGAAAAATGGTGGAACATTTAAATCACTTAGCATTATGCTTTGCTAGATGCAGATTTAGTGGTCTCAGTTTAAATCCAGCAAAGTGTGCTTTTGCTGTTAGTAGAGGAATTCTACTAGGACACATTATCTCACAACAAGGAATGGAGATTGATCCTAGCTAAGTTTCAGCAATTCAGAATGCAAAAGCCCCAAAAAACATCAAACAACTTCAAAGATTTCTAGGCCAAATCAAATGACATTGTAGATTTCTAAGATACCTTGCAGATATTTGTTATTTGATTAGAGATACAGAACCGAAGAGGCTGGAGTGTTGGTTCCTTCCTTGTCTCTTATCCTGACAAGCAAGGGCTCATATATTTTGGACGTCTGTTTCCCTGCCCTATTTTATGAACAGTAAAAGAATGGCACTGTTTGAATTGTCCATATGGACATGTTCTTGTAAGGAGAATATTTCAGTCCATTAAAAGTTATCTCGACTCAGACCAGCCACTTTCATCTTTGACCAAGAAGATGATCAGTAGTTGGCATTATAGATGTTACAGGATAGATCAATTACGTCCAACAATATGGCATAATTTTTGGTAATTACTGATCTTTCATAACACCCCTGCGTGCTATCGAAATCATAATTTTGTTCTAGATCTACTATTATGGCAGCCGTGTTTCCAACAATAGTCACACTGCCTTGGACAGCTTGTGTATTCTTCAAAGAATGGAATGTGATTGTAGACAGCGAAACAGTAGAACTCTATTCGTTGAAGGAGTGCGTAAGAATACTCTCTACAATGTAAGAGCTAGAAGGCCCAAAATACACTTGGCTATAGAAGTCAAGAGGGAAAAAGTTAGACGTTTCTTGAGAAAACAATACTTTAAATGGTGTTTTTGCAATCACGTCTCCTTTTAATTGGGTGACTTGAGACACAATCTCTATGGCGGTATCATTTTGAAAGACAAGCATGTTATCGAATGCAAAAGAATAGGTGGCTGTGGCATATATGATCCCCAAAGAGCAAACTATGTAACCTGAAAACGAAATCGATCGCTTGGCTGTGGTATGAAAAGTGCCATCCAATCCTTCAAAATCTGATGTCAGTTTGGAGAAGATAGCAGGCACATGATAATTCAAAAGCCCACCAATTGTCTGGGAAGCCTTAGGATCAAGCCAAAGATGAAGGTTGGTGCCCAGTGGCCAGCTACCAATGGCATTCTCTACTCTCATGCTAATGGTGTGGTCATCTCTGTTAGAAAATAGGAGGGAATGAATCACTCAATCCTCCACCCAAGATCTCTCCAACTCTCACACACTCAACTCAAATAGATGATCACAGATGCAACAAACACACACTCAGAAATATAGATGGAATAGATGGAGAGAGAGAGTATATTCATCCACCGGATGGTAGGCAGAAAATGGCTCCAAGGGAGCAGTACAAATCACAGCAGGGTGCTGGAGCAAACTGATGAACTCTCTCTCACAAACTCTCCCAGATCTGAGTTGCTGAACGCTGCCTTGGAGAAGGCTTTTTGTAGTGCACTAGATGCTGGGATCAATGGAGAAGTGGGCCTTTTATAGGCACTGCCCAGGCCCCTTCAGATGACCGACCAGCAGGGTCGGTACCCTGTCTAGTGGCCGACTTCATGGGCCCCATAAAACTGACCAGGGTTGGCCCTAGTCAGTGGCCTTGGTTGGGCCGACTTGGCCTGCCACAGGCCCCTATATAAGGGTGCCCTGTGCAGCCAGTCTGCACTGCTGCAGGAGCCTCCATGTGAGGCCTAAAGCCCCCTTTTACCTGCTGTTGCAGGCTGCGACCAGCCCGTGTGCTGGTCGCCTATATCTGCCATGCTCTCTTCCCTCTGGTTCCGGCCTGAGTCTCTCTTCCTGTTGCAGGCTGCGACCAGCCCGTGTGCTGGTCGCCTATATCTGCCATGCTCTCTTCCCTCTGGTTCCGGCCCGAGTCTCTCTTCCAGCCCTCCTATCTCTCACTGCCCCTTGTCCCCTCAAATCAAGGGCTCACAGGTGGGCACAGTGAGAATCTAACACCCCCCCTCAATGTCACAACTGTGGGCCAATCCCCATACATCTGTGATGAGGTGCTCCATCTATTCTCCATGGAGTGCCTTCATGAAGAGGTCGGACAAGTTGTCGGTGGTCAGGCAGTACATGAGCTCGATCACGTCGTCGATGATGAGTTCTCGAACAAAGTGGTAATGAACTTCAATGTGCTTGGTCTGCACATGGTACACTGGATTCTTGGCAATGGCTATGCAACTCTGATTGTCGCACATCAGCACTGTTACGCTCTCCTGACACACGTCCATGTCCTCCAGAATCCACCTCAACCACAGTGTCTCACAAGCTGCTGTACACGCGGCTTTGTACTCTGCCTCTGTAGATGAAAGGGCCACTCTGGGTTGCTTCTTACTCAGCCAAGAGATGGCACTAGATGCAAGTAAGAAGCAATACCCTGTTGTTGATCTTCTGGTGTCAGCATCACCCGCCCAATCACAGTCGCAGAACCCGCCTAGTTCGATGCCTTTGGTATAGGTGATCCCATAGGTGCAAGTACCCTTTAGATACCTCATCACCCATAAACCTGCATCCCAATGACTCTTCCTGGGAGAAGCAAAGAACTGGCATAATAGCCCAACTGCATAACAAATATCAGGTCGAGTATTGGTAAGGTAAAGCAAACTTCCTATCAATCGTCGGTACAAAGGAGTATCAACCGGTTGGGATGTGTCGTGAACACTTAGCTTGAGCCCGACCTCCATGGGAGTTACTGCTGTCCTGCAATCCTCCATTTGGAATCTCTTCAGAAGTTCTCTGCAATATTTCTCCTATGAAATGAAGATCCTATCTTTGGCCTGCTTTACTTCTATCCCAAGGAAGTAGTGTAATAACCCAAGGTCATGAAGGGCCAGAAGGGGAAGAAGAACTAGGGAGAGAGAGTGAGAGAGAGTAGACTCAAGTGTGCGGGTGTGAAGTGATGAGCCACACCACAAACTCATTAGTTTTATTAGGATTAGGTTTTACCCTATGACTGTCTTAAGACAGTCATAGGTGTCCTATCTTTAATAAAGGGTTGGCAATGTGCCTTTACCCCAACAACCTCCCACCTAAAGGCCAATGTGCCTAAAGGGGAGAAAAGAATAAAAATTACAGCAATATACAGTTACTGTATACAAGACCATAAAATAAGAATGGTCTTATCCTAATCCCATGATGTGGCGGCAATGTGCAAACCACTCTGTAGGCAAGCTCTTAGTGAGCAAATCTGCAGGATTATCATCAGTGTGCACTTTCACAAGCTCGAGTCGCTTGTCTTCCAGTACCTGTCTGATGAAATGATATTTCACATCAATGTGCTTGGTCTTTTGATGAAAGACCGGATTCTTTGCCAACATGATAGCACTCTGACTATCACAATGCAAAACTGGCATATCTCCTGTAATGCCCAAATCTCCCACCAGCCGAGTAAGCCATATTGCTTCCTTGCAAGCCTCAGTGGCTGCAACATATTCAACTTCAGTGGTTGACAGTGCAATGCATTTCTGCAACCGAGACACCCATGATATAGCACCTCCTGCAAATGTGAAAATATAACCAGTAGTAGACTTCCAGTTATCTGCATTCCCTGCATAGTCTGAATCTGTAAAACCATGCACCAATGCATCCTGCCTACCATAGCATATGCACAAGTCTTTGGTACCCTTGAGATACCTCAAGACACCTTTCACTGCTTCCCAGTGCCGCTTGCCTGGATTTGCCATATACCTGCTGATGACTCCCACCGCAAAAGCAATATCCGGACGAGTGGCAACCATGGCATACATCAAAGATCCAACTGCAGATGCATAATACGGAACCTTGGCCATTTCAGCCTTATCATCATCTGATCTGGGCTGTCCTTACTGCTGAGTTTTAAATGTGGAGGCAACGGGGTACTAATAGACTTCCCCCCCTCCATTTTAAAGCGCTGCAGTACTTTGTCAATGTACTCCTTCTGTGACAGAAACAAAAGTCCCTTGTACCTGTCACGAGTAATCCGCATGCCAAGAATACGAGTTGCATCACCCAAGTCTTTCATGTCAAAAGACTTATGCAGTTGTTTCTTCAAAGCACTAATCTCATGCTGAGATTTACTGGCAATAAGCATGTCATCCACATATAGAATGAGTAGCATCAAACTGCCATCCTTTGCCCGTTTGGTGTACAAGCAATGATCGGTCTCACACCTATGATACCCTTGGGACTGCATGAAGGCATCAAACTTCTTGTACCATTCTCTTGGCGCCTGCTTGAGTCCATACAAGCTCCTCTTGAGCTTACACACAAGCTGCTCTTTCCCTTTAACAGCATATCCCTCTGGCTGACTCATATAGATCTCATCATGAAGATCTCCGTGAAGAAAAGCTGTCTTCACATCCATCTGACATAAATCCATGTCATCATGAGCAACAAGAGCTAACACTGCTCTCAAAGTAGTCATCTTGACTACAGGGGAAAAGATCTCATCAAAGTCAATGCCCTTCTCCTGCTTAAATCCCTTCGCAACCAATCTGGCCTTATACCTCGGTAAAGCATTTGAATCCACTTTGACTTTGTAAACCCACTTGCATGGCAAAACCTTTCTGCCTGCAGGTAGCTGCACCAAGTCCCATGCATCATTTTGAAGTAGAGAGTCCATTTCAGACTGCATGGCTTTCTCCCACTTCCTTTTCTCTGTTCTTCCCATAGCTTCCTTGAAGCTGGAAGGCTCACCACAATCTGTCAGCATGATAAAATCAGCCACATTATTGGCTCCTGGAACAGGCCGTTGTACACGGGTGCTCCTCCTAACAAAATGTTCCGGATTAGGCTGTTGTCGAGCCTGTTCGTCATGCATGACGGGTGGCTGTACCACCATATCTGGCTGTTCTACAGCCCCATCTGCTGGCATATCCAGTGGTGCATCATTGGCAAAATTATCTGGCTGATTTCCAACCTGTATACCCTCTTGAATAGGGTTATCTGCAGCAGCCTGCTACTGCATATAAAAGGGCATTCTTTGCTATCCAACATCATCATAAATAACCCTCCTGTATTCCACAGGTTGCACAGGTTCCTTGTGTACACTATCCTCTTTAAAGATGACATCATTGCTGCGTATAATCTTCCGTTTAACGGGATCCCATAACCTGTACCCCATTTCACCTTCGTCACCATAACCCATAAAGATGCATCTGATAGACTTTGGATCCAGTTTGGTGCGCAGTTCTTTGCATACATGAGCAAAGCACTCGCAGCCAAATACACGTAAGTGCTTATATGAAGGTGGCTTGCCAGACCACACCTCCTCTGGCACTTTCAACTCCAAAGCCTTGTTTGGCGACCTGTTAATAATGTGAACTGCTGTTTGCACGGCTTCTGCCCAAAAGCCATGGGGTAATGCAGCATAAGACAACATACATCGAACCTTCTCCTGAATAGTTCGATTCATGCGCTCACTTGCACCATTTTGAGATGCATTATAAGGGGCTGTGAGTTCCTGTTTGATGCCCTTAGCTTCGCAAAACTGCACAAAAGCATGTGACACATACTCACCCCCATTATCGGATCTGAGGCATTTCAGCCTACGACTTGTCCGATTCTCAACCTGAGTGACAAACTTCTTGAAAGCATCTAAGGCATCGCCCTTATGCTTCAAGAAATAGACCCACACTTTGCGTGTGGCATCATCAATGAAAGTAATAAAATATTTTGCACCCCCTAGTGATAACTGTGGCATCTCACACAAATCAGTGTGCACTAGATCAAGCGGTGCTCTATTCTGGGGAGTTCTCCTCTTATGAGGAGTCACAAAATGCTTGCCAAATATGCAATGATCACAAGTAGGCAAATCTGAAAAAGAAAGAGACGGCAGATAACCCAAACGTGACAGTTCTTGCATTCCTTTAACAGACATGTGTCCCAACCGGCTATGCCACAATGAAACATTTGGCAGCTCGGTTATGGCAACAACATGATTACCCACACTGGAAACATAAAGAGGGTACAAGGTATCACTCTTAAAACCCTCAGCCACTACAGCCTGGCCATCAGTAATCACCCGTTTGGAATCCCCAAATGTGGTGTGGTAACCACTGTCATCCAACAAGCCAGTGCTAATCAGATTTTTCTTGATTTGCGGCACATGGCGGACACCATCAAGCATGAATATGCGTCCATCAGGAAATACTATCTGTATACTGTCAATCCCTGCAATCTGACATGCATAGTTGTTCCCAAGATGAACAACTCCATAAGTACCTGTGTAGGAAGTAAACCACTCCCTATGAGGAGTAACATGAAAAGAAGCACCTGAGTCCAAGAGCCAGGTGTGCATGTCATGGCCATCAATACCCAAAGCATGTGCTATTACAGCAGAAGAGCATAAAACATCATGTATGTCACTGTCACTGTCCTCTGCTGCAACATTCACTGCATCCAAGTCATCTGCCTTGGCCTTGCCTTTGCCTTTGCTTCCATTGCCTGCATCCTTTGTTTCAGCCTTCTTGGCTTTCTAATCCCGTATGAACTTGAAGCACTTAGACTTCACATGTCCCTTCTTGCCACAATAAAAGCATTCAATATCCTTTTTGCCACGGGACTGACTGCGGGATTTGGACTTACTAGCAGATCTCCCCTTCTGCTGAGTCCTGCCTCTATCCTGTACCTGCAAGGCATTTGAAGACTTGCTGCTCGCATTATTCTTCCTGCTCATCTCCTCCATAAGGAGAGAGCTCTCTACATCAGCATACATAAGAGTGACATTCGAATTTGGCAGGGTGGTCTTGAAGGTGTCCCAACTCTCAGGGAGGGTACACAACAAGAAAGTAGCCTTGAACTCCTCATCAAGGTTCAATCCCTGTGCAATAAGCTGTGTAAAGTTGGCATTGAGCTCACTCTAGTGTGAGGTCATAGCTGTACCTTCCTTCATGCGAAGATCAACCAGCTTCTTCAACCAGTAAACCTTACTGGCTGAGCTCTTTTGGGCATACAACTCTTCTAGCCTCTGCCATAGGCCATAAGAGGTCTTTTCAGCCTAAACATTGAACACAAGAGTATCAGAAATAGTGAGCATGATAGCTGCCCTTGCGGACAAATCAAGCTCTTCCCAGTCATCAGCTGCCATGTCAGATGGCTTGACACCCTTCACCCTTATGGGCTTAGAAATCTTCTTTAACAGAAGTACATTCAAGCACTGTTCTGCCCATAATGCATAATTGTGTGCTCCTTCCAGTTTCTTTATGTTCAGAATTGAAGATTCACTTCCCCCTGATGCCATGTCAGATAAGGAAAGTATCTGACTCCCTGGAAGTAAAAAGACTGAATAAAAATTCTGATTTCTCAGAAAAAACCTGCTCTATCAAGAGCCAGGAGCACTCACAATAGTACTGTTTTTTACTGTCAGGAAAATCTGCAGCAAATAGTAAATGTCCCTGCAATCACTGTACCTTCTAACACACTATACCGTGCTCAAATAGGCATAAACAGTAAATCCAGAATGCTGCAGCTGTTCCACAAGTGCTTTAACAGTGCATCATTGGCTGACAAAACACAAAACACTGCTGTAAACACTGCTGTATTGGCTGTACTGATCACTTCTCCCACCTCAGATGAGGTATTGCACTGAGTTAATATGCATAAACCACTTGGCATACACCCAAAAAAAAATGACACTTCAGCCTGTCACAAAACCTGCAACAGAAAATGGGATAAATCCCAAGCAATCACCCTTCTGCCAAGGGGATAAAATGCATCTGAAGATCTCTGTCGGTAACCCAAGTGCTATCAAACAAAATCTGGGCAAAAGCCCCTTGATCTAACACCTGAACCAAGTGAAGAATACCTCAACACTGAGGTAGCATGCAATGTGAAAATCTCTCTGACAAAATCAACCAACAGTGTAATGCATATACTGCCCTGTGTACAAACACTCAATGAGGAACCTTTTGAGCACTGTCAACGATGGACCGTTAGGGACCGAGTAAACTCGATGCGCCCTGGCCAAGCGTGGCTCAACTGAGGTTCTCTGAGTGTTGCACAAAAAATGTGACCTGCAAGAAAATGTCACCTCGACACTGCGGAAATCGAGACAAATGTGTGCTCTCTCGCACCACACTGCCTCAAGGCATACAAAGCATCAACTGCCGGGCAAAAGCCCTATGATCTGCTCACCCGGAAACTGAGATTCAAACCCAGTAAAAGCATAAAAATCCTCTGCAAAATCAAGGCATTTCCTTCACGAAAACAGATAACTGTGCAATCAACCACACACTGTGGTTCTCTTCACCTCAAGCACGAGGTAAATGAAGGTACTTGCTGTACTTTCAAGAAAACACAGTTTTGAGAACTGAAAGATGATCCTGAATCAAGAGCAGATAGCTCTTTCTCCTTCTTTTCTTCCAAAAAAAATTCTGTGCCTGCTGTGCTTCCTGTACCTGCGCACGTATGCAGGGTACGGAATCCCAGAAAAAAAATTTCGAAAGTTCTCCCGATGCACGTCATGTACCTGCGCAGTGTAAGTCCGTACGGATGTACGGCGTCCGTACGGCAGGTACGGATGGCCGTACCTGAGCGCGCGCTGCGTGCTCTGACTCTGCGCGGCCTAGTGCTGTGCACTGGCTGCCCCTGCGCAGGCTAGCAGCAGCTAGCTGCTGCTGTAGCTCTAGCTGCGTGAGCAGTTGCGCTGCTCGTGCTGCTCCGCTTGCCGCCGCCCGTGCTCACGCTGCCCTGCTTGCCTCCGTGCTGCGCCGCTGTGCCCCGCGCTGCGCTGCCGTTGCTGCCTGCAGACCTGCGACGCCTGTCCGTACGGATGTACGGACGACGTACGTCCGTACACCTGCGCTGTCACCTGCTGGCCCGCGCTACCGCCTGCTGGCCCTTGCAGAGGCTAGGTAGAGGTCGAGGGGGGTGGGTAGGCAAGGGTAGAGGGAGAAGTGGCTCTGATACCAGTTGAAGGGCCAGAAGGGGAAGAAGAACTAGGGAGAGAGAGTGAGAGAGAGTAGACTCAAGTGTGCGGGTGTGAAGTGATGAGCCACACCACAAACTCATTAGTTTTATTAGGATTAGGTTTTACCCTATGACTGTCTTAAGACAGTCATAGGTGTCCTATCTTTAATAAAGGGTTGGCAATGTGCCTTTACCCCAACAGGTCAGTGATCTCAAACTCAGACATGAGTAGCTCCTTGACCTGAGAAATCTTCTTGACATGGTCACCTGTCAAGATAAGATCATCAACATAGAGGATGAGTACCAATTGCAACCCCTTCTCAATGAACAAGTAGAGGTTTGCCTCAGAAGGGCTCCGACTTAGCCCTATCTTTTGAAAGAATACATCAATCCTTTGGTACCAAGATCTGGGGTCCTGTTTCAGCCCATATAACACCTTTTTCAACCTGCAGACCTTTAATGGGGACCCTGGATCTTGAAAGCCCGGTGGTTGCTCTACGTATACCTCCTCCTCCAGGGTTCCATTAAGGAATGCGGACTTCACGTCCATTTGAAAAATAGGCCACTGGAATTGGGCAGCAAGGGTAATCACTGTCCGGATAGTAACCATGCGAGCTGTGGGAGCAAAAAATTCATCAAAATCCATGCCTTCAGTTTGAGCAAAACCTTTGACCACTAACCTTGCTTTGTACTTATCCAAGCTGCCGTCTAATTTGTATTTAAGTTTGTATACCCACTTAGTGTCGATGACTTTCCGTCGCACGGACCTGGCCACTAAGTCCCAGATATTGTTCTTCAGTATAGTATCAATCTCTGCCTGCATGGCAGCCTGACATTCTGGATTGTCCTTCGCCTCCTCGAAGGTCCTTGGCTCTTCAAGCTGAGCCACCAAAGCAAAATTCACGAATGGGGTCTTTTGAAGACGTTGGGACCGACGCAATCCGAAACTGCTGAACTCAGGTATTTCAGTGACCCGAGAGTCTTCCAATGTTCTTAGGTACCATTGGGGCAACCTCTTCTGCTTCTCAGTGGGAGGAGAAACTGGAGCTGCTTCTGGAACAGCCTGCTCTTCCTCAGTACCTTGTGGAACATCAGCTTCCGACTTCGCCACCTCTTGGATGGTCAACCTGGGACAGGGTGGATTCGGGGGTTGAACAATCTCTTCCTCCTTAATCTGAGGCTCCTCCTGGGGTTTAGGTTCCTTTTCCTCGAAGACGACATCCCGACTGATAAGGATCTGCTTCTTTACTGGATCGAAGAGTCGATAGGCCTTAGATTCTTTGCTATACCCAACAAAGATACATTTTCTGCTCCGGGAATCAAGCTTGGTCCTATCTTCCTTGTGCACATGCACCCATGCGTTAGAACCAAAAATGCGAAGATGAGTGATAGAGGCCTTCTTACCATAAAATGCCTCATATGGAGTCTTGTCCTTGACGGCCTTCGTCTTGGTTCTGTTGAGAATGTGTACGGCTGTATTGATAGCTTCACTCCAATAGGCTTTATAAAGGTTTCTCCCTTGGAGCATAGCAAGCCCTGTCTCCGTGGTGGTTCTATGCTTCCTCTCAGCTACCCCGTTTTGCTGAGAAGTATGTGCTGTGGTGAGTTGTCGCTTGATCCCATGCTTGCGACAAAATGTGTTGAACTCATTTGAGGTGAATTCTCTCCCCCTGTCTGTACGGAACATCTTAACATCCTCCCCTGTCTGCTTTTCAACTCTGGCCTTCCAGTCCTTGAACTTCTCGAAAGCCTGTTACTTTTTAGCCAAACAATACACCCAGGTCATTCTACTGAAATCATCCACAAAGAGAAGTGAGTGCTTGGATCCTGCCCACGATGCTGTAGACATTGAGCCACAAATGTCGGCATGAACCAACTCAAGTGGTTTGCTAGCCCGAAACGAGGCCTCTTGTGGGAACTTGTCCCTGTGCTGCTTGCCTTCTAGACAAGCCCTACAAACACCATCATTGCCTGTAATACGTGGAAGTCCATCCACCATCTTCGATTTTGACATTTCAGCCAAGGTTCCATAGCTAACGTGACCGAAGCGCTCATGCCAAAGTTTGGACTTTCCGTTGTCTTCATGAACCAACATTGCACTGAGGCGGTACAGTCCATTTTCTTCAACTCCTTGGGCCACCATCTGTCCATTTGCTTTGGATGTCACAGTGACCTTGCCGTCTTCAAAGAGAACTGACATGTTGTTCTTGTCCATCTGACTTACAGACAGTAAGTTCTTGCAAAGGTTGGGTACATAAAGTACTCCAGAGATATCCTTCTCCTCACCTGCGGTAGTAATGAAAGGAATGCTACCAATGCCCTTCACAGGACATGTCCGGCTATCCCCGACAGAAACTTTGAAATCTGGGTGTGTACTTTCCATGGTTTTAAACCAAGTCTTTCTGTTAGACATGTGCTTTGAAGCACCGCTGTCAACATACCAACCCTCTTTTCCTTCACTGACTGCATACGCTGAACAATGTTCACTGGTTAAAAACAACTCTCCAGTCATCACATTGGTAGAATCATTGTTAGGCTCTTCTTTGTTCCTGGCTTCTCTCTTCTGCTTCTGATCCGCCTTCTTCTTTCGGCATTCTTTGGCGGAGCCAAGTCTTTCTGTTAGACATGTGCTTTGAAGCACCGCTGTCAACATACCAACCCTCTTTTCCTTCACTGACTGCATACGCTGAACAATGTTCACTGGTTAAAAACAACTCTCCAGTCATCACATTGGCAGAATCATTGTTAGGCTCTTCTTTGTTCCTGGCTTCTCTCTTCTGCTTCTGATCCGCCTTCTTCTTTCGGCATTCTTTGGCGGAGTGGCCAAGCTTTTCACAGTAAAAGCACTTCATTTTCTTCTTTCAGTCAGCGTCCTCTGACTTCTTGAACTCCTTTGGCTTGCCTTTTCCAGGCTTGTCTTTGGCCACTAATGCCTTCTCGTCGGTTTGCATAAAGAGTTTCTCTCGAGCCTCCTCCTAAAGCAGGAGTGGGCCAAGCTCCTCAAAGGTGATTAGCTTAGTCCGTTGACCCGCACTGACCGTAGTCACAAAACTTTTGAAACTCCGTGGCAACTTGTGGAGTGTGAGCAACGCCAATTGACTCGAATCCACCTTCTAACCAACCGCTACAAGCTGGTCCCGCACGACTTTCACCTTTGTCAGATGGTCTTGCACACTATCACCCTTATTCATATCAAGATTATAAAGTTGATGCTGAAGAGTAATGATACGGGCTGTATTATCGGTTTCATACAGCTCCTTCAGTATGGCCCACGCCTCTGAAGACGTCTCTGCCAACTGGATATGAGGAATCACAGCATCTACCGTCGTGCCAATTAGCATTGCTAAGGCTTGAGCATCCCTCTCCTCCCATGCACTGAGTTCATCCGCATCTGCTTCAAATAGAACATCACCTCTTTTGTCCACAATGTCCTCCGGCTTCATCTCGGTCCCAATCACTATCTTCCATAGCTTCCGTGCCACCAGATGACTTCGGATCTTGACCTTCCAAATTGGATGGTTCGTCCCATCGAGCTTTCTAGCTTCACCAAAATTGGGAATGAATGAAGAAGGAAGATGACTGGATGAGGAGAAAGGACGAGCAGTCGGTGTAGAGGCTTCTAAACGCTGATCCATCTCGGTGAATAGCAAACTGAAAAACTAAAGCAAAAAAGATGTACTGACCTCTCGTGCTAGGCTGAGCTGAAAACAGAATCGCCTTTCTGCCAAGGGACTCCTTCCTTCAGACAGTGCTTTGATGAAGAAGAGTTGAGAGCCTATGGCTCTGATACCATGTTAGAAAATAGGAGGGAATGAATCACTCAATCCTCCACCCAAGATCTCTCCAACTCTCACACACTCAACTCAGATAGATGATCACAGATGCAACAAACACACACTCAGAAATATAGACGGGATAGATGGAGAGAGAGTATATTCCTCCATTGGATGGTAGGCAGAAAATGGCTCCAAGGGAGCAGTACAAATCACATCAGGCTGCTGGAGCAAACTGATGCTCTCTCACACAAACTCTCCCAGATCTGAGTTGCTGAACGCTGCCTTGGAGAAGGCTTTCTGTAGTGCACTGGATGCTGGGATCAATGGAGAAGTGGGCCTTTTATAGGCACTGCCCAGGCCCCTTCAGATGACCGACCAGCAGGGTCGGTACCCTGTCTGGTGGCCGACTTCATGGGCCCCATAAAACTGACCAGGGTTGGCCCTGGTCGGTGGCCCTAGTTGGGCCGACTTGGCCTGCCACAGGCACCTATATAAGGGTGCCCTGTGCAGCCAGTCTGCACTGCTGCAGGAGCCTCCATGTGAGGCCTAAAGCCCCCTTTTACCTGCTGTTACAGGCTGCGACCAGCCCATGTGCTGGTCGCCTATATCTGCCATGCTCTCCTCCCTCTGGTTCCGGCCTGAGTCTCTCTCCATGCCCTCCTATCTCACACTGCCCCTTGTCCCCTCAAATCAGGGGCTCACAGGTGGGCACAGTGAGAATCTAACAATCTCCATCCACAAGCAATCCAACAAAAGGTGTAAGCTCCAGATCGTCTTCAGTAGGAAGCTTGTAAGCACCAATTGCTGCTGCAGGCCGCCAAAAGAGAGGATTGATTCCTCCCGTATAAATTACTGGGAACGGCCAAACGGCTCCCACGATAACCCCATCCAAAAAGCCTGCACCTCTCTGAATGGTCCGTTCCCTGGATAGCCAGTAAGATGGTTGGCTTCGATGTACTCATTAGGAGGATTGGTATACCAGAATTCATCGTTTCCATGGAAAGAAACGCAGACTTCCAGTACAGCTCTGTAGACGTTGGGGGGAACCCGAAAAGTTTTGGACGCGGTCTAATTGTCGCTGGAGAGCTGGAACCAATAGCCCTGGGAAACGGGAGTAGGGAGAGAGATGGGTAGGACGAGATCTGCTGGAGAATCGGGAAGAGAGGCTTTGTAGAACTCCAGAGTGAGGTTGATATGGAAGATACCAGTGTAGGTGCTTTCGACGATGTTGGCAAGCTCGAGGGCAACGAGCTGGGGGACCTTGAGGACAGAGGAGAAGCGGGCGATGTCTTTCCTCACCTCCCAGTAGACACTACAAGAGATAGGCTCAACGGTGCAGGTTCTGAGGAATTCACCGCCACCAAACCAGACAGCAGCGATGCGATTGAACTGGACACCTTTGCAGGCGGCGCTCCACTTGAGGACGACCTGACGCCAGGGGGAGGCGCAGTGGGAGGGGGGGGTGTAGTTGGCCATGGCGGGGGGGAGGCCGTAGGTGAAGGGGTAGGAGCAAGGGGAGGAGGGGGGGTCTCTAAGAGGCTGGGAGACTTCGAAGAAGATGGCGGGGGAGGATGAGGAGGAAGGAGCATGGGGATGGAGATGGAGCAGGGGAGGTCTGAGGCGATGGCGATGGGGAGGAGGAAGGGAGGCATTGGCAAAGCAGAAGACGGAGAAGAAGATGATGATGAAAAGGCTGGTCGCCATAGCCACCAGAAGAGCAACTCTGCTGCTGCTGCTTCTTCTTTTCTTCAAGCATCACAATCCAATTCGCTCACTTGTTCTTCTTCTTCAAGCATCACAATCCAATCCCCTCACTGCTTCTTCTGCTGCATCACAATCCATTCAGTTCCAATCCAAGCTTTGCTTCTACTTGCAGTCACGGCAAACCACACTCACATTCCCTCCCAACAACTAACTCACAATCCTCCTCAGACAGCAGTAGCTTCCACGGCCGGATTCACTGTTTTTTAATAGTAAAACCACTGATTTTCATTGATTGAATGTAGAAACGGTACCACCCATAGTGGGGGCAACTACAAACGGTGGGGAAACACTTCTAAAAGAAATGATAGGCATCATGTGGGGACGTATGCACCAGAATGCATTGTCTTCTTTTCATTCAGTTCCACAAGAAGCTTGATTCTTCCATCACTCATGGCCATTAGCATTCCCATTCCCGAACCTTGGGAGACCCTTCCCCTACATAAAGGTTGCTGCTCAATCATCATTGTCATCTTCTTCCACTTGCATAGCCAAGTCCACTCATCGTTCATTCACTTCCACTCGAAGCCTGCTTCTCCTAAAATACTAGCTCTACATACTTCTGAAATTCATACAGCTCGTCCTCTCCTTGCTGTAACTGTGGAGGCACTTCGCATGGAAGGTTGCGTGCATCGGCACACACTCAGGCAAAGGTTCAGAAGGAGATTGCAGTGGTGAGACGTCACATTTGCGGCTTTCAAGATGAGCTCCACTAATCTAAAGGGGGGGAGATCCTACCAAAGCCAACATTTTTCAATCCAACGGGGGACATACTACCAAAGCCGGCATTTTTTTTTTGCATATAAAATATCACATGCTATAAAACAAAATCAAACTTCAAAATAAAAATTCATTCACATTAAACCAGGCTGCTTTTAACCTAGCTTCTGCTTATCCAAGGCGATGTAGAGTTGGATACTTCAGAACCTTTGGTGAATGCCTTGCCTTGCCTCCTCAACCCTTGGAACCAGCTCAAAAGTTCTGTCCAAACTAGCTTGGACTCTTCACCTTTCTAGAGTTGGATGACTAGTTGTATCAAACCCTTGGTATAATAATTCCCTGATTCAAATGGAACCATTTTGGATGCAATGTGCTAAACATAGTTTGTCCATGCGGCTTACACCTTATAACATATGCTTATGTCTAAGAACTTGGGCTTGCTCAAGGCCACCAACTACAAGGAGCACCACTATGAAACAGTAGGGCCTTCACATCTTCAACTTGTATGCAACTGCTCACGTAGGCACCCTAAGTGATAAATGTGCAAATAGAGGATTGAAATGACATCTTTTTGCCTCTAATAAGATCTCAAACCGGTCAACATGCGATGCTAACTATTTGATGAAAGACATAACCTTTTACGCATCCTTTATGTTGTGAGCATCCTATTCAATGGGTTGTTATGTCGCTTTAAGTGCCAAAAGCTAGGCTTTTTGGTAATCATCGAATAGAGTGCTCCCTTCAATTGAAAATTTGTTTAAGTTTTCCAAAAGAATTCGGCCACAAATCCTTCATTCAAACCTATGACCTTGTCCTTTAGAGCTATAATCTTTGACAATCAGGCCAATTTGACCATAAGGCATGTTCATGTGAAGTACTAATGGTGAATTATTGATCCTAAGTTAGATTCAAAGTAGTTAGAATTAGCCCTTGCTCAAGAGCAAGGACCACAATATCAATGAGGGTAGTGATTTATCATTTCGCATGTATCAATGAGGTAGTGATTTATGATTTCACATTTAAATAGCTTGTAGGGTGGGCAACAGTGTGAACGTGCTCTAAAAGGAGGCCATATGTTCCATTTGATATATAACTCTTCTCAAGAGAGTTGAGAGTGGGATATCATTTCACATTTAAATAGCTTGTAGGGTGGGCAAACATGCTCTAAAAGGAGGCTATATCTCCCATTGGGTATATAGCTCTTCTCAAAATTCTAAGTGTATATTGAGTGGTAAAAAAAGTCTACAAATCTAATAGGAGTGGCAATTGAATGAAATTTGAATTGGCTTGGATGATAAGCTTTGGCTCAATTTTCACCGTCTAGCCACAACTCTGTCACACTAGCATAATGTGTAGTAGTCAAGTCAACAATATAACCCCATTTTTCATCAGGTTATACCACCTTTGCAAGCCCTTGATGAATCGAAAAGCTCAAAGAAGTTTGCCTCTCCCCCTCAAGCTCATGGCCTTTGCCCTTGCCTCCCTTTCCCTTCTATCAAGGATACTACTTCCATGTGAGATCCCTAAACTGACAGAATTGGCAATTTGGTTGTCATTACCATTGGATACAATGTTGCCCCTGGGTTGGTCTTGTCACCATTAGCCTCATGGTGGACCTCGATGATTGAGAAGAAAGGGGCCTTGATTAGAGCACCTCCCCACGTTTAGGCTTGTGGGGATGGCTAGAAGTTGGATGGCCAAGCTCATTCAAGCATTTTTGCATCCTTGTGCTGAAATGCCAAATAAATGCTAGGGCTCTACTCCATTTCCATTCGTGTTGCTCCATTTTCATTCACCAACACGTTCGAGCAACTCAATGCTGAGTCAGAATGTTGAAAAACTGGAACTCTAGCTTGGCGCTGGAATGTTGGACTAGCAGGGATAACAATCCATGGGAATAGTGCATTTTGTTAATGTTGCTGTTCACTTAGAGCTGCTAGCCCTTGTGGGGAAGCACGATTAGTGTGACATGCCCGTTGATCCCTCGCATGCCTTGCTTGGCTCGTCAATGGTGCCAGCCCGGTGCCAGTTGCCAGAGTGTAGATCCTAGTTGTTGGATTGTGAGATTTCCTTAACGGTAATAAATGATGGGTTAGATTATGATTCAAATTTGATAATATCTGCTCAACCGATTGTCACTCTTTAATATTCTTGCATTGCCATCCATGAACCAAATTGTTGGTGTACATGCCTCATGGAATGTACGCCTCATGGGATGCGCATGTGTGTAGACCGTTGATTGCCTAATGAAGCACCCTCGCCACATCATGAATCATTGTTGTCACATCATGAATTGTGTAGTCACATGGCACTTCCGTTCTTGGTGGTGCCATTGATGGCTAGAAATGAGTGATGGTCGTCACTTCCCGATCAAAATTTGACGAAAACGGTTATTGGCCTATCGGTCAGTTGTTGGTGATTTCGTGTTCAGCAACTACGGAGGTAGAGGCCTCCTTTCGTGTTCAGCAAACCGTAGAGGTTGGGCAAAGAAAGGGCGATGACTGATGCTGCATGCATCCTGGAGGTCCAAATCCTAAACTAGGAGAATCATTTGCATAACTTCCAAGGTTTCGCTCAACTCCTGAAAGCATCTCCCTATCTATCTATTCTATTAAGGAGGGTAAGAGGCACAAGAGGCTGACACGTGTTGCCCTATCCTACGTGGCAGTTATTTGGAGGTTTGGAGTGAGAAGGATAGAGGTTCGGAGATCGTTCGGTGGGAGAGGGAGAGAGGAGAGAGAGAGGGAGGAGAGCGAGAGAGAGAGGGAGGGAGAGAGAGAGAGAGAGGGAGGAGAGAGAGAGAGGAGAGAGAGAGGGAGGGAGGAGAGAGAGAGGAGAGAGAGAGAGGGAGGAGAGAGAGAGGAGAGAGGGAGGAGAGAGAGGGAGGAGAGAGGGAGGAGAGAGAGAGCGGGAGGAGAGAGAGAGGGAGGGAGGAGAGAGAGAGAGCGAGGGAGAGAGAGGGAGGGAGGAGAGAGAGAGAGAGAGAGGGAGGAGAGAGAGAAAGAGG